>NC_048553.1:4438683-4732710 GCF_902806685.2 Maniola hyperantus
TTAGCTTAGTTTTAACGTGCCACTTGCGGTCCGCGTATAACGTATCTACCTATTTTCTTCTAATATCATTGGTCGCAACACGTAACGTCACTCGCGATTTCTCACTTCTGTATAAACCGTGCCTAAGTGTACTTATTCTATTTCGAAACTGAACATTAAATTTGCCAAAACTAACTAATAAACAGAAATAAATTGCTTCATTTAGGTTTAATAAATAAATGAATAACAAAAACTGTTCAAATATTCATGAACAATATCCTTTGTTGAAGGTCCGTTTAGACTCGTAAATAATTAATAGTCATTACTAACGCATTTACCGGTTAACTGACCTCTGAAATTGCGCTGCTTTAAACTTTTCCACTTTATTTACTTATTCGATTTAATTCATTAGTCCTAGTTCAAGTTATACTGGATAGTCCAGTGATGTGATAGTCAATGAAGTTTGCTATCCAGCTTAATTAGCAGGTTTGCTAACGATTTTTACATGAAATTCCAGTTGAGGCAATTTTGCGGCGGCTACTAGAAAAAGAATTAGAAAAGTTTTAATTCAAATAAACATAGACCTTATACAGAACCATTTTACAGTATTTCCAAGTACTTAGTGCTTTATGAAGTGAATCTACTAGGTACCTACCGAGAAGAATCATCAAGCAGATTTTTCGCTTCGGAGATAAGAAAGGATATTTTTCATCATAAGTAAAAACTAAAGGTCTACAGCCTACATGGGGTAGGTGATAGGTCTCGTGTGAGACTTTTGTTTTCCAATAAGTTAAGTATAAAAAGTACCCTAGACTTGAGAATGTGACTGACAGTGTGACTTTTCAAGTCAATGTTAATTGTGCGGGAATCTGTATCTAATTTTATAACTTCGTAGCACTCCGTAGGTACAATTTTAGCCGATTTGCACACAGTTAACATTAACTTGCAAAGTTTTTACACTCAGAGTATATACCTACTTCATTTAATAAATTGGACCGAACCACTCCTTTTATAGCATCATCAGCAGTTGTCCAAATTAGAAATTTATCAGATTCCCCGTCACGTTACGCCCAGGATCAAGACAATGTGTAATTACCGCCTCTCGATAAATATTTTACGAGAGTACTTACATCCCGAGCCCTTTGTCCGATTAACAAGTCGACCTCAAATCCTTGACTATTCAACGGATAATTGAGCTCATAATGTCAATAGAATATGTATTCTGTTACCAGTGAGTGTATGTACACTTTACAAGTAAGTCAGTATTCACAGACTGCGCCAGAGTACACAATGAGGGAAAACTTCTAAAAGTTTCCCCTCATTGTATACTGAACATTTCCCCTTTAACATAAAAACCGCTGAACCGCGGTTTTCAGTCTTCACTCTCTCGTTGATGCATACCCGATAGGTTTCCGATCCGCCGCAGGATTTCCTAAACATTAACGGACAGCAATCCAAACTGGACCATGAGGAAAACTGATTTCTCTATGTTATACCAAGTTGATGCAACACACGTCTACAAGTTCTATTAACGCCTAGATAAACAGCCGTTTCATGACGATATCATTGGGGAAATAGTCACAAAATGATCAAGTTTCCGGTCACGCCCTATCGGAGTTGGAAGAGATTAAACGCGATGTAATTCCCAGATGCGAATGAATATTCCTTAGTGCTTTGGCCGGATCATAGATTCGTTATCTTGTCGAATGTATATTTATAAGTATTTGTTGAACTAGGGTGTGTTTAGTTATTTGATATTGCAGCATAGCAAAGCTAACACAAGATGACGCGGCATCGGGCTATTAAGTATAATATCTTCGACAAATTCAGCCAATAGTTATGATTAAAATATTTTACCTTAGCTGATTATTCTCTTCTTCTTGTCCTTTATCCCACGCCATGTGGGGTCGGCACAACATGTATTTTTCTTCCACTCACTTTTGTCATACGTCAACATATTATCCACCCCTTTTACACACATACCCTCTTTCACACAATCCATCCACCTTTTCACCTTAGCTGATTATCTATTAGTTATAAAAGCCCCTAAGTAAATTGTTAAACTCTGTCATGTTATACACAGTATGCTGACATATTTCGTGTTACTACTCCAAGAATTTACTCCTGTCTGCCATCCATCAATCTCTCTTTGTCGAATATAAATAACCAACAGTTTAGTAGGAGTATCAACAAAAACACAAATTGGAAAATTATCAGATTTCCCGTCACGTTCAGCGAGGTCGTGGGAGATAATGTGATGTAATTATTGGGTGCCGATAAATATTCCTCAAGACTATAAAGCCTCTACATAAAAGACTAATTTCCAACCAAACAATGTTCCAACCTAGTTTGGAAAGTTAGTTTGGTTAGTTAATACTCACAAAGTTATCAGCTAAGTATTCAAAAGTAAAGCGGGCCAACTTAAAGGCATTTTCAAAATGCTAGGTGACGAAATTGATCCAAGATGCGAAAAGCCACTGCTTATATCGGGATTAGTTTCAACATCGAACTTAATTAAGTTTGATGCCTGCAATTCTCACGGAAAACACAAGAGGCCAAAACAAACCTCGCGAGTGACTACTGCACTGTCAAGACGAAAGCTTTAATATATTGGAGCGGGATAAAATGCACTTCTACTGACACATACTCACCCTTTGCCCCGACGGGAATATATCTAGATATATTATAACACAAGAAAGAAAAGAGACGCAGGTTTGAACGTAAGTTGGCGTTGCGAGTTGGTCCCGTGTGTAGTAGGTATGTAGATCCTTTATAGATGGTGCCGCCCAAGTCCTTTGGTTCGCAATCTGCTCCGTCTTGACGCTTTAAGATATTTAGCTAACAATTGAATCGAAAATGGGACCTAATGGAAATTAATACCTTAATTTCTTCTAACAAAAGGCTATAAAATATAGTCAGATCTGATTAAACAAAGAGGTCAAAACTTATAGGCTATTTAGAGATGGCTCTCTTAACGATACGATCAAAAGGGTTCTTGCCACCATAGACATTCCTGCGCTCATTGAGCCGGCAGGGATTAGTTGGGATGGTGGACAGAGGCCTGATGGATTGACGCTGGTTCCCTGGAAACGGGGACGGGTGCTAATGTGAGACGTAACGTGCGTTGACACATTGGCCCCGTGTCATATTAGGGAGACAGCATCAAGACCGGCAGTCAGAGCAGAAATGGCTGAAAATAGCAAGCTGTGCAAGTATGCCTCTCTTATCGAGAGTTATATTTTGGTTCCGTTTGCCGTGGAGACCCTAGGTTCATGGAGTCTTAGTGCTAAAAAAAATTACGAGACATTTCACCGCAATTAATCCGCCTCATCTGGTGACAGAAGGCTGGCTGACTTTTGTGCAACGGATCAGCCTGGCTGTCCAGCGCGGAAATGTAGCCAGTATTCTTGGCACCATTCCACGCGGGCATAATTTGTTTCGTAATTAGATAAGGCTAGCTTTAAGTTTTATTGTAAATTTTTTTTTCTAAAAAGAATATTAGCCATGTTAAATGACTAATACTCCCCTTTCCTCTCCAATTAAGCGTCAAGCTTGTGCTAGGAGTAGGTACGACAATAGTGCAACGGGCGGGGTTTGAACCGTCGACCTTTCGGTTTTCAGTCCACTCCTACACCGGTTGAGCTATTGAGGCTCTATTTATAAGTTTTAAAAAAAACTTATTTCAATGTCGCAAGGCTATCTACGTGCAGTATATTTGGAGCAACCTTCAGTCGTCTGACGACCTTGATAACGTCCATCACCAAGCAGATGGGTAGGAAAGTGAAGTACCTACTTACCATGTTTGGTAGCGCGCACTTGAAAAGTTTTATGTCCAGAAGTCACAGGCTGATAGATGAATGGATGGGCGGAAGCTAAGTATAGCTAGATATATAGCAGAGATTCGTTAGCTTATGAAGTTGCCCCTATATTTGGCCAAGGCGCTTGGACTAGACATGTTAAAAAATTGTCCTAAAGTCCTTTACACTCAAAACCTGGTAGAGCTCCAATGGTTTTCCGACCCAATTTTAGTGTCTTGTTGACGTATGCTACGTCATTTGACCATTATACCGTACCGGGTTCAATCAGTGGATATAAAATTTTACGCAGTTTAGGGAGAGGGTAATATAAAGGGGTGAATACAAAAAACCAAAGGAATCGTAGTGCACTTATGAAGGCTAGGCACGTGATAAAAAGTATTTTTCAACCCACCGCACCCACTCTTAACAGTGGGGAAATATCTAATGGGGAATTGTGCACGCTAATGGTGAAATAGCGAACAATACCCGCTGTGAGGTTCTTCTATTGTAATTCAATTACTCCGGATCCTGAACGTTGATGCAGAAAGCTAAAGGAATCTTAAGTTAAAAATATCCGCTTTAAGAGCGTTGTGTTTACCAACTGGGTATAGAGTTAACATTATCATCGATTAAATATTAAGCGTCTGATATTAGATATCAATACGTACCTATATGTCACCTAATTAGAGTAGTTCTAATAAACATTTTTAACAAGAAAGGTTTTAAAAATACTTTCCTCGACATAGGCATTAGGCTTCCAAACTTTTCTGCCATTAAAATGTAAGAACACCATGCAAATATGGGCTTATGATCAAGACCAAAAATAAACTTGCCCAGAATTACAACATCTTAATTTGAAGAGCCGTGAAGCCTAGTGGTTAAGACGTCCACCTGGCGCCTCCTATTCGGGAGGTCGGGGGTTCAATAGGATATTTAATTGGTTATGTGACCAAACCAAAAACTAACTAAAACCCTTGGCTCTACGTAGCATTACTTTATAGAAAAATTCATTTTTGAAATTCCCATCGTTTTTTGCGATAATTCAAAAGCTATTTTTTGCAGATAACGGCTTTTTAGATTAGGACGGGACGGGATACTTTCGCGCATTTAAATTCAACACCACTAGTTGGCTCTCACCGTCTACTTTGAGAACCTATGGACTCTTCTCTAAATAATTTACGTCTTCCTCTGCAATTCTCTTTGCTTTTACATTCTAATTAAAATATTTACTTGACACGTATTACGCTATCCCTCTGGGTTCCACCTTAGCAGCTTTTAAGTAAAAGCCAAGTAAAAGCAAATTGGATAGATGCATTATGGGATAGCCAGGCTTTTTGTAGTTGCCAGACATGTCTCGATTCTAAATGTTTAGTTTTATAAAGCTGTGGCGGTTTTTTTTATAAACTAAAAACTTTTCTTTTATAAATAGCGCACCAAAAAGAGAAATTGGTTTTTCTTTTCCTCTTTTTTGACCCTGTATATCATATTATACTAAGTAATATTATTTATTTTAAGAAGATTTTGTACCTAATTTTGTATGTAGGAAGTAATCTCTGGAAATACTGAACCGATTCTGAAAATTCTTTCAACAGTAGAGAGCTACAAAATTGTAATAAGCTATCTCTGCAAAGCCGGAGCGGGTCGCTAGTTCACAATAAGTTACAAAAAGACTAGCTGAGCTGTCTCTATGAACTTAGCTATAAGAATTAGGCTGCAATTCTAACTGAAGGATACAGAAGGTATGCAAGTGTGTTAATTAGCTACTAAGCTATCTGCATTCTGCATGCCAAATTTCAGCCCGATCCATCCAATTGTTTGAGTTGTGCGTTGATAGATCAGTTAGTCAGTCAGTTTTTCCTTTTATTCTATCTATTAATCAAATCTAATTTTAATGAAAAGATTTTAATGAAATCCTTACTGATTCACTACAACTATTTTTATTTTCACCTATTTTTTGGATGACTAGGTACCAGTTACCAGTACCTACCTACTTTTTTGAGGACGATCTGAGAGATAAGGCAGACCATGTGCAGCCTCCTGACAAGCGTGTATTGATCAAGGTTCCTCTTTCAAGATTAGACGTAGGTACAAAACTGCTTTTCCCCCTAATTACCAGCGCTTTGTGTATCTACGAGTATTATTATAGTCTACCTACTACCTACTATGATGATTCTCAAATTATTACTAGATACAAGTCATCCGACATTCTATAGCGAAACTAATCGTGGTGCAAAAAATCTTAATCATGCTATGATTATCTTCTATTGATAAGAAAAATGAAAAAAGTAATTATTTAGCACCCTTCCGCTAGCTACTTTTATATTTTCTGAAGATATTAGATAACCATAAAAGAGTACCTATGACGTAGCAGAACGCACTCACATCAAGTGTAATTAATCTTACACTCTGTCGAAAGTAATTCAAGTAAAAACGATTAAGGTGGTATTGTTAAAAAAAATAAAGACGTTATTTTGCACACTCATTATATTTACGCTATATGGGTTTCGTTGATCATAATTGAAAAAAAAAATCCGACGAATTGAGAACCTCCTCCTTTTTTTGAAGTCGGTTAAAAAATCGGTCAAGTGTGAGTCGGACTGGCACACGAAGAGTTCTGTACCATAAAGTCGTACCAAGAAATAACAGTTTTAAGTTTTTTACAGTTTCCATGGTAGCCATTTTGAATTTTTTATTAATTTTTGTTATAGCGGCAATAGAAATACTAATTCTGTTAAAAATTCAACTCTCTAAGCCCGCGGACAGACAGACGTACGGACAGCGGAGGCGTAGGGTCCCGTTGGCATCCTTCGGGTAAGGCACCCTAAAAATGATTAAAATTGTATTTTTTAAAAAGAAAGACGTTATTTTGCATACTCATTAATAATTATTATAAGTATGCGATTCGTTAATCATGTAAAAAACTTTTAAGAAATAACAGACAAAAACTTCTTATTCTCACTCACGTTCTCACTCATACTTTGGACTTGAGACAAGCCCCATGGGCAGCACAAATCGAAGCTCAGCTAGGGGCTTGGGTCTACTAGAGATCTCATAACTTTTTAACAGTGAAAGCATTATGAACTCGTGAGTCTTGGCAACCACATTTACATGAAATGTTTTTGGTGAGTGAAAAATTACAAAATGCACAGAGGTAAAATATAGAGTGTACACCCAATAACTGGCAAACCGGCATGCATTTTTAAATGTGTGCAAGTGCGGGATCACCAGTTGACTTAAAGCTAAAAATACAAATAAGTATGAAAAATCATTGTGTAGTTTAAAAAATACTAAATATATAAAAAGAGACAAATTACGAAGAAGCATACTTGTTTAGCTGTTTTGTTGTTTGCTGTATCAATATACCTACTGATGCAGCATTTTTTTGTACTGCTGCAAAGAGAATTACGAACATATCTACTCAATTTTTTTTTGTTAATTATTTGTAACACACTTATTTCATTAGAGACTTATTTGTTCTTTTACTTGATATAATAATAATATAATTATTATGGCGTTGTCTAACTTACCAACATCACCTCTACAGCCTTTAATTAATTACAAGCTAAGTAGGTAACCAAAAGTATCAAAAATCTTAATAACCTCCCTAGCAGGAAGTCACAAAACTGACAAATATTCCACTAAAACTGTGAAAACGTTTGAAACATATTCGGTGTTATGCTCCTTTTACCGGCTGTTACCTACGTGTTCCATTTACCTCGAAGACACGGTACCCTAGATTTCATAAGACATCAGCCTTAAAGGCAGCCACATTTTCGTCTCCACAGCCATCAATGCCCTCACTCGACCCAGTAAACCACCAACATCATTCCTCGTTTGTACCAGCTGCAATCTCAAAAGCATACGCGATAAAAATTTCATGCCGCCCTCGTAGACTTTGCTACATCTTTTTGAAATCACCGCAACGCTGCCGGCCCTGCCATTTCCAGCACACTACAGATATAAACCAAAGACACTCAAAGTTAGACTTTAATGGTTAAAGATAGAGCACATAATATCATAATAATGGTAGAAACTTAAGGAATCTCACACATGAGCCACACGCGATAGCCATTATCTAATGGCAAGTACCCTTTGATGAATCAACTACCTAATGATTTATCCAGGCTACCAATTGATTGAAAATAAAAACGTGGCGAGAAGAGAACGATGATTAGAAGTCTTTTATTAACTCTCTCTTGCAGTGAACTATACTTGTAATAGGACAGAAGGGACTAGAAGAGACGCCGACACCACTAAGTATGTGATTTGAAAAAGGAAATTGAATAGTCTTTACGTCTTTACGTGTTACTAATGACGTTAAAGTGTTCCCTCCTGTTCAGGGAGTCCGGGGTTTCATGCCTCTCCAACTGTGTGTTTTAAGCAATTAAATATCACTTCCTTTTAACGGTGAAGGACATCGTGAGGAAAGTGAGTTCTCAGAGGTGTGTGAAGTCTGCCAATCCGCACTTGGCCAGCGTGGTGGACTATGGCCTAAACCCTTCTCTTTTTGAGAGGAGACCCGTGCTCAGCTGGCGATGGGTCGATGATATTGATGATGTTGATGATGATGAATCATAAATATTTACCATATGAAAACAAAATAAACAGTTAACACTCACTAGATGATGTTCATGGGAATTGTTGATTTTCCAGGAAAAGAAGTAGCCTATCCGTAGTAGCCCGTCCCCGGGATACAAGGTATCTCTGTACCAAATTTCGTAAAATATTTAAACGGATGATTCTGTAAAATCCCATGGGATCACCACGATTTAGGTACCTATGCAATTCTTTACAGCTTCAGGGTTGAGGACTTCGGTCCTCGAGTTTTCAATGTCTTCTACTTCTGATGATGAGTCTTTACTTGGTAGGTACCTCCAACCTCCAATATCAATTTATAACCGACAGTTTCTAAATCCATCAGTTTTGGTGGTAGGTCCCCTGCAGCATCAGAAATGAGGAGTTGGAATTCAAATTTTTTATAGGACAGTAACACAAAGTTCGATTAAAAAATTTACGCAAATCGGTTCAGAAATCTCGGAGATTTCGGTGTACCTACAAAGGTAGAAAAACGCAACGCCTCCTTTTATGAAAGTCTGTTAATAAGTAGCCTATGTTACCTACTTCCTGTTTAATCCTCTACTTATGTCTCTGAAAATCCCGTAAAAAGTAGTAGTAAAGTAGGATCAGCCGTTCCGAAGATTAGCCCGTTCAAACAGACAGACGGACAGACAGACAAAAATTTTGAAAACTTGTGATTTAGTTATGGTACAGTTTAAATAACCATAATATGAACTTTAATATGAGGTAGTTATTTAAAAATTACAGACAGACACTTCAATTTTATTTATTAAAATAGTAGGTATAGATAACCCCTTTAGATACTCACAACAGAGAACCAGCCCAGAGAGAAGAAAAAAGAACGCCTTAATACTTTTGAGTATAGCTTATCAGGTAATTTGAAAGATGTGGATAGTGGCTCGTATGTCTGAACCCTAAAACTCATATAGCTCTGTAATAATATGCTGGCTGGAAACGCTACCGCCGGAATGGGAGCGAGCGGACATTCGCAGCTCTTTTGAAGAAAATCATGATGCAATCATTCCAGAGCTATAATTGCGGATAGGAAGGATCTCCAGCATCCAACGACGAAAGGATTTAACATTCAAATTTAATTATAACGGTGTTTCATTTACTGGAGCACTCTTCAGGAATATTCACTTCAACTCTTTTATTTAAAAACTTCACGGCTTTTTGAAAAATTCATTCCGTGGACATCTTTATACAAGTTATAATATGGTGCCAGAACAAAATGCATTAGATATTTAAACTGACCTGATTTTTAAGAAAAAAAGTCAATAAGAGTAAGAGAATATTAAAATGTCTACTAAGTATATTCACAGTTGCATATTTAATGATTTATTTATTTATTTAGAAATATTTATTGCACACACACATTATAGTAACCATTTATAGATAGGTACCTAAGTGTTTTACCCGAATTCAAGCATAATAGAAACCATAATGAAAATTAGATTAGGGCATATTAGAATTATGCCGCCTAAATCAGCGGCTCCTTTTGCCATACGACTCGTAATTTGGTTCCTCTGTTCGTGGGTCTGATAATGCTATTCTGCCAAAACTACCGGGGCGCGGTCGCCATTCCAGCAACTTGGTTTATAATCTAGGTGATGAACATGGTTTGAAAAAAAAAACCTATTCAATTTGAAAACCTATGACCCTTTATATCCAAGCTTTATACCATGAGCTCTCTCCTATTCTGATTTACATAGATGCGTTTGCATTATTAGAGCGCACAATAAAACTGCGTCACAAATTGATGAGACCGTTAGTCATACGTAATACGTATGCATTAGAATCAAGTAGAGTCAAACGATGTCACGGCCGAATTGCTTACTGTTTTCACGATATTACATAAATACGTAATATATGTTTTTTTTAGCGACTACGTACGTCCACGTGGATTTAGGTTTTGTTAAAAATCCCTTTTGCATTTCTCAAAACGTGTAGGTATAGGTACGTTGCTTTGCGTTGCGTTACGATACGATGCAATGCGATGCGATCATCAAAAAAAACCTATTTACATATTTTCAGAGTAGGTACATAAAATACAAATCCAAAACGTTTCACCCGGCAAAGCTAATTCAAGTAATTCACCTGTGAGCTTTGCAGTGGCAAATAAATCTTTCATTTTATGCGTCTCGAATATAGTAAAAACGTCGTGCTGCTAATGTTAATGTCTAATTAATTTACTTTTTATTCCACTACTTCGCAACTTCGTTCACCGTCGAGTTGCAAAACAGAGGGAACGGAGAAACAAACGGCAAAATCCTACTTAGCCAGAGCGAGCTAATTAATTAGCTTTTTGTAAGCCGCGATAACGCAAAGTGCTAACTCCACAAAACTGCAGCGAGCCTAGGACAGTTTGGAGTTGGCAATTAGGGCGATTCGCATGCGGACAACTGATTACTGAATCCACTGAAAACAGTAACTCAATCAATCTAAAATGTAGTCGTATAGTCTTAGACTTAAGGTTTAAATTAGATATAGAAAGACGCTAAATCCCGAAGATGTGTCAGTATTTTCTTGGGAAGAAAAAAATTATCTAGAGGTGAATCTTTTACGAATTAGGTACCGCATAAAGCTTTGGTCTTACAAAACTCTATTATGTCAGCTTTATGTTTAGGGCATGGTTTACATAGAACGTAGCGAATGGAGGAGGAGGCAGTGAACTCATGAGGTTATATTCTCCTCTGTGATATACTCCATATACAGTAACTAGCTTATGCTCACGACTTCGTCCGCGTGGACTACACAAATTTAAAACCTTTATTACACCCCCTTGAATTTTGAAAAATCCTTTCTTAGCGGATGCCTACGTTATAATAGCTATCTGCATGCCAAACAGCCCGACCCGTCCAGTAGTTTGAGCTGTGCGTTAATAGATCAGTCAGTCAGTCAATCCTTTTATATATTTAGATATTCTTCATTGACCAATCATAACGTTACAGTACGAGAGCCTGTAGTAATTTTGGAGCAGGCGTTTGTTTGGTTTGTCTTTCTTTCACAGAGCCAGAGAAGAATTGAAAAAACTACAAGTAACCTAAACCCACGCGGAAGAAAGATAGTTTATATTATTAAGAACCATGTTACAATATAATTATTACTACCCACATTCGTACAACTCAAACATCATCAACAAAACAAGCAACCTTAGTGAACTACAAGAAACTATGCATACTTACTAACTCCTTATGTCACTTAGAAGGGGATTATAATGGGGTTATACCCTATTACCTACCTACCTAAGTGTGCGTTGTTTTGTTATCGTCTCATTACTGTACCTAGACATTTTGCTACCCCATAATTCATAATGAGTGTTAAGCCCTAAGATCTAAAAAAATAAGTACCTATAGTACGCGACAGGTCGAGATCGAATATAGATAGTTATAAAAATAAATACATATCTAAGGTAAGTCGGTATATTTATCAAAATTTTGCGAAATAATTGCCTTTTATGTAAAAGTAGTTGTAAGAATTTGTTGAAAATCTTCTACCTACTGATTTAGTAAATTTTTAGTAGAACGGGTCCCCAGTTTCTGTAGTAGTTATTGTAGGGGTAGTTAAAGTAGTTAGTACTTTTGTAGAGGTCGTAGTGGCTTCTGTTGTACTCGTAGTGGGTTCTGTAGTACTTGTAGTAGATTCTGTAGTAATGGTTGTAGATTCCGTTGTACTGGTTGTCGGTTCTGTTGTACTCGTAGTGGGTTCTGTAGTACTTGAAGTAGATTCTGTAGTAATGGTTGTAGATTCCGTTGTACTGGTTGTAGGTTTTGTTGTACTCGTAGTGGGTTCTGTAGTACTTGTAGTAGATTCTGTAGTAATGGTTGTAGATTCCGTTGTACTGGTTGTCGGTTCTGTTGTACTCGTAGTGGGTTCTGTAGTACTTGTAGTAGATTCTGTAGTGATGGTTGTAGATTCCGTTGTACTGGTTGTCGGTTCTGTTGTACTCGTAGTGGGTTCTGTAGTACTTGTAGTAGATTCTGTAGTAATGGTTGTAGATTCCGTTGTACTGGTTGTAGGTTTTGTTGTACTCGTAGTGGGTTCTGCAGTACTTGTAGTAGATTCTGTAGTAATGGTTGTAGATTTCGTTGTACTGGTTGTAGATTCTTTCGAACTCGTAGTAGATTTTGTAGCACTCGTAGTAGATTCTGTAGTACTCATAGTAGCACCAGATTCTGTTGCACTCGTTGTAACTTCTGTAGTATTAGTAGTAGGTTCAAAAGTAGATTCTGTCATACTAGTAGAATATTTTGCCATAATTGTAGATTCTGTTGTAGTAGATGGAACAGATTCTGGTGACGTTATTCTAGATTGTATTGTAGCTTCTAAAATCGTTTCCATAGCCGTGGATAATGTAGATGACGAAATAATAGGCGTTTCAGTGACTGGTTCAGTTGTCAAATCTTGCGTAACAGACACTGCTAGTTTTTTAACATTGTGTGATTTTGTAGATTTAGTCAAAGTATCATCAGCTACTGTAGATGATTCAACGATATTCACATCGTTCGTTGAAGACAATTTGGTGTCAAAATCTGGTGAGATTTGTGTAACTCTACTTGGTGCTTCAGTATTAATTTCCACTTTTCCTATTAGGAGTTTATTTTTAGATGTTACTTTAGTGATTGAAGATGTTTCTACAAAAAGTACCTTAGGTGTAATTACTGCCATTTTAGATTTTATTCCAGTGTTTGAGCTCTTTAAAATTGTAGTAGCAGTGGAGGTTTTTTTCACTTTAACATTCGTCGCTTTAATTTTATTTACATTTTCTTTTATCTTCTTCTTATTTATTTTAATAGACAAGGAAAGCGGTTTTTTCGTTTGATCTTTACGAGATGATTTGGTGTACTTATCGAACTGTGGTACTAAAGTGCGTACCCGTGTTTCCATGATTCGTTTGATTAAGTTTATCGGCAGCCAATGGCTGGGGAAACCGGATTCTACCGGATTATCGACGTAAGCCAATCTGTTGATCGGATCAGGCCATTTTGTGGTACACTTACAGACTGACATTGCACAAGCTATGCTCGTTAGTAAAATTAGACGCACTGTAATGAAAATATTTTAGCTTTAGCTTTTAAATCTATACAAATAAAGGAAACTGATGTGTCTATGATTTCGAAATAATTGTAGGTAGGTTATATTTTGCATTTGGTTATTGACATGATATTAAAACACAAACAACCGTTTTTAAAATTGTCTGTATGTCTGTTCCGACGTCCGGATCCACGACGTCTCAAAACGGTTGAAATCATTTTAACGAAAAATTTTGCAGACAAATAACATAAGACTTGGACTAGGGCTCCCCGGTGATCTTGACCTGTCGCGAACTATGGTATTTTAGGTTACTGTTTATCCAAGGAAAACAAAAATTTCGTAGAGGATTAAAAAACTAAAACTGTGTAGGTACATTAACAAAAGCAATCAACACAAATAGACATTGAATACTTACTTACATGCTTGTAAAAGTGTGATCATATTTATTTTTCGTTAAAACATTTTTAAACATATTGCAATTTGTGTTTTCTTTTATTCTGTACGATTTATGAAAGATGATTTATATCCGATAATACCATTTATATTGGTATTATAAATCAAAAGCGCGTAAGTTCTATTAAGTACTTTCAGGTAAAATAGTTCATGCGTAAAATTGCTTTTATACTTGAATGGCTTTATGACTATACGAGACGATATGATAAGTTTTATTGTAATAATATTATGTTCCGTCATCAAACTAAATTTTTCAGGCTACGAAGATGACTCCAATAGATAAAACGTTGGATATTATTACAGTAGCCAGCAGGAAATATTGTACATCGACCTTTATAAAGCGAGTTGGGCTTTTTAGAGCGTTGTCTCTGTCACTCATACCTATGAGACGTTTTGCCGGTCTCAACGACAGAGACAATGCTCTACAAAATCGCTCTTTCTAAACGTTGGTGTACGTACAATATTTCCTATCGGGTACTGTAGTTAGTATTGACTATTTCTATTATCTTGTCAGTTTAAGTCTTACGTGGAAAAAGATTCAATGCAATATCTGCGTTTAAGCTAATTTTTTTTATTATTGGTGTGGATATGGTTTACGCTTTTTGAATGGTAGGGCATAATATTCATCATCATCATCAACCAATAGACGTCCACTGCTGGACATAGGTCTCTTGTAGGGACTTCCACACGCCACATAATAACGCCGGCATAATATTGAGAGAATTTTCAAATTAAAATCTCAGAGATAATTTATTATTTTTTTATTAAATCTAACAAAGTAAAAGTAACAAATTGTATCTATTATAATATTATTAATCTATTTATTTCCCCATTTCTTGGAAACGTCTATGTATTCTCCATCAGGGGAGTCGTAGTTCTTGATCGGCGGTGTAGCGAACGTACCGATGAATGAAGATGGGACCAGCTGTAAATCAGGCTGAAACAATAATAATAACTTTATTTATCACAATAAAGCCGTAATAGCCTAGTGGTTACGACATCCGCCTTCTATTCGAGAGGTCGGGGGTTCGATCCCGGGCACGCACCTCTAACTTTTCGGAATTATGTGCCTTTTAAGAAATTAAATATCATTCGCTTTAATGGTGAAGAAAAACATCGTGAGGAAACCTGCATGCCTGAGAGTTCTCCATAATGTTTTCAAAGGTGTGTGAAGTCCGCCAATCCGCACGTGGCTAGCGTGATGGAGTATGACCAAACCCTTCTACCCTAAGCTAGCATAGACAGACAGACGAACAGACAGACAGACACACTTACGCATTTATAATACTAGTATGGATTACAAAATGGCTACTATCCATAATGGTTTGGCTGAAGGGGATGACACTGAACATGATTTGGTACGAGTGTCTAAGCACTCCTTTGTTCGCATTTAAAGAATCACAATTTTGTCTTATTTATAAGGAATTTTAAGTCGTAGCTTTAGTTTTAAGTTTGCGAAATAATTATCACCACTATATCTTACAAATTCAACAACTGACAATCGAAAAGAGTAATTTATTACCTATTTTGAATAAATCATTTGACTTTGACTTTGTACATTTTTGTTGAAATAAAAAATGGATATGATACAAACCATGATAGCTTCATTATAAAGTTCCTCAGATTCTTCATACAACATATCCAGTGCTCTCCTCTGCGCTGACATTATTCTATCTATCTGAGCCACATTGGCCATATACTCCTGCTTCTTGTACCGGGTCCAGTCTTTCTGGAGTAACGCTCGGGCCTCTGTTTCTTCTGCGGACAATGTTATTGCAGGCCTTTTACGCTTTCTATAACAAACAAACAAAACAAATATTAAATCACAAACATTTTGTTATTTATTTAAAACTGTCCGCTGTGACGCTGTGTGTCCATGACTTTCTTCTATATGGATTTTGGTTTTTAAATCCCCATGGGTATTTTTTGATTTTCTGGGATGAAATGAATGTCCATAACCTCCTATATCCATCCCATCCCATATGGATGCCAAATCGTGGATCTCTGTACCAAATAGATGATTCATGATATCCATGACTTTTGATTTAGTATTTGAAAAGTTCCTGTGGGGGACTCTTAATTTTCCATAATAAAAAGTAGCTTAGTATGTTACAAGCAGCAAGCTTATTAGTTTCATTAGTTTTTGCACGCGCAGCTTTTTTATTTATTACAAGCAGTCCTTATTTTATTATTACATACCTACCATTACAGCAGTAATGGAAGGTATGTAATAAAAAACTGTTACCCCATTTGGTCCATAAGATGCAATGGTGGTTCAACCTCTTCAATTGGTTTCAATTGTCTAGCATTTTTCTGCAATTTTCGAATTTGCTTTTCTAATTTCTTCCGCCTCCTGTCTTCCCTAGCCTTTATAATAGCTGGATCTACTTTCTTCTTCTTTTTAAGGGGTTCTGCACTGTAATAAAAAAAAAAAATGTAATAGAAGACTATATAACATGTACAGAAACCTCTAAAGGCAGAGTTTGCCCAGTGCAGTTGATAAATGTGTTAACTTTTTTTATCCCTTCAAGACCTTCAAGACCTATAGAACAGAATTTAATTTGCCATGGATTTTTTCCCATAGTGAACTCCGAAGGTTGTTGTTCTGTTCCGTCATATTTTCCAATGTTTCCAGAGATCTAGGTTTCTAGGTTCTAGAGTTACTTTAACTACTGGAATATGCACTATCAATGAAAAAGTACTAAAACATGCATTAACACTATTAAATAGCGTTTTAAAACGCATGCAAACGCATACCTATATTCCGATGTCTACTCATCAGCAACCACCCACCACAGACCTTCATCCGGTCACAAACTGGCCCACTCTGACATGACAGGTGCAGACTGATTTGCATTTGAGGAGGGGGGATGAGCCCCCACCATCTGAGGCTATGCTCCATGGGTGAGTCTACTGTGTCCTCTGCTCGGGACACTCAGAGGGACACACAGATAACACCCCCCTCCCTGCCAGGTCAATTAGCCATGGCCAACAATACCCCATGAGAAAATTTTTGTTGGACCCAAACCCAACTTCAAAAATCATAAATAGTTAGAGGGAAGGAGAATACTATAAATTAATCAAATAGTGTCCTAGCTACCTACACAGTAGCTGCCTAGTGCAAGTATAACCTATATCCTCCATAAGACTAGACTTTTTATGCTATAAAATTATGATTTTGCTTAACACCAGAAACAGAATCCTGCGCATGATAGCGGACAAAATGGATAGTCCTCTGATGGGGAAACTTGTGCAGAGGACTAAATCCCTTTTAGTTATTAAGTACTAATATAGTGATTAAGTATTTTGTTACTAACTCCTTAGTGTTTAAGTATTAACATAGTTATTAAGTATTTATTGTTACTAACACATAATGGATCTATTGTTGTCCGATTAAATAAATGAATTGAATTAACTCCAGCTGGATTAAAATAAAACTTTTATTGCAGGCAGCAGGCGTATCAAGCCCACTAATAATATAAATAGTATAAAGCCCACTAATTCATTGTTACATAGGTACCTACTACTTAAGTGAAAATAATATAACCTTACCATAATTGATCTGTGATCCTAAACTGTACAACAGCAGAACTGCTGATATGCCTTGTATTCAATGGAACTTTCGAAGCTGAACTTATCGTCAATCTGAAAAGGACTTAAATTATGTTTTACTCGGTAAATTTACTTTTGCATGAATCGTAGGTTAGTTTACCTCGAAAATTGTCTCAATATATGTAAGTTAAACATTTTGTGATCAAATGATTTTAAGCTCAAGTTTTTTAAGTTGGATCCTCCTCAGTGGGGTCCCCAGTCCCCACTTGGGTCTTTATTATTAGTTTTAAATATTAAAACCAGATATTAACCTATGATTAAAATAAAACGAAAACACTAAAAATTCAAATTTGTATCAAATGTCAATGTGATGTCAATGTCAAACTCAACAGTGACAGTGACAAAGCAGTGACAGTGTGAAACCATAGACATTATAAGACACAGAGCAAATACCAAGCCCACAACGTTCCTTTACACTCAGATTCGCTGAGTAGATTTTTTTAAACTAAATAATGATTATTGTATTGATTACCTAATGTCCGGCTTGCGTTGCGAATTGCAAACGACTACCCCGCTACGCCAGCGTGGTGGACTATATAATTATAGCCTAAATAAACTCTTCTCATACTAAGAGGAGACCTGTGCTGAGTATTGGGCCGGCGATAATCATAATCATCATCATGATCAACCCATCGCCGACTCACTACAGAGCACAGGTCTCCTCTCAGAGTGAGAAGGGTTTTTGGCCATAGTCTACCACGCTGGCCATGTGCGGATTGGTAGACGTTGGTGGATGACTGAACTTACTTACGACTAATTCGTCCGCGTGGACCAAATCCTAATTTTACCCCTACCCCCTTAGGAGTTGAATTTTCAAAAATCCTTTCTTAGCGGATATCTACGTCATAACAGCTATCTGTATGCCAAACAGTCCGATCCGTCCAGTAGTTTGAGCTGTGCCTTGATAGATCAGTCCTGGCTCATGAGTCAGTCAGTAAGTCAGCTTTTCCTTTTATTGAATCTGCTTGAGTGAAATTGCACTTATCAGTTTGTCGCCTTATAACTTCTGAATTATTGAACGTAGGTAATTACTTCAAATTTAAACAAAATATGTAAACCGATGGCCTTCAGCCGAATATTGCGTAAAAAACAAAATAACGTATTTATTCCCATTCAAATGGGTGGCTAATTGAATGCGACACTAGAAACTAAAACTTGTGTAGGTATAACTTCAGTTATATCCTGTACTAAAGTACAGTACAAGACAGGTAGGAATTTTATAAAGAAACGAAATTATTTCATTTTAATGGCCATCAGTATTTTTCATATCTTCACAATAAATAATAGGGAAGCCAACTTCTTGCGTTGTTGCTCTCAGCATTTAAACTGGCGTACGTCCATCTCCACTCTCCAATAACTCTTTAGCCCTTTTTGTGGGAATTATAGGATACCGCGAGGTCTTATTTCGGGGCGAACCACTAGTATAATTAGATTAGATTAATTTTGTGTTTGATCAATGATTACGTAATTACGATTAGATGGCTAAGGTAACTAATCACTCTGTGTGAGTTTTCAGTTTAAGTAATAAGTAGGTAGACGATCTATACCACGCCAGCGCATACTTATCTATTACCTACCTACCCGTTGGCCTTTCATCAACATTTATTTATTTACAAACAAAACTTAGGTTATTAAAAATTCTAGGTTAATGAGCCTTACATAATGCATCTTACATGCAAAACTTTTAACCTATATTATGTAGGTAATCATCCGTAGGACGATCCCTATGTAAGATACCATAGATTTTCCTCCATCGTTATTATAGTAATACGACCCATTTATGTGGACTAAGTGATACCTATTTGTATTCATAGTAGAACACTATCCACATCATCAGGTTCTTATAAAAATACTTAATTTGAATAATATTATTGTTATACCTACTAGGCAGGTCAAGGTGTAGGCGAAAATGTACTTACTTGGCTTGATGATTTAAGTAGGTACCTATGTTTGTAAATTTCAGGTAGTATCTTATACCTATCATCATCATCATCATCAACAACAACAACAACAGACTCTGAACTCAGTCATAACTCAGAAGCGTGCCCGGCACAATTTTAGAGCCTCTTATATTATGATTTTTTATATCGGAATAAAATATTAAGTAATCAAACTAAGCCCAATAAAAAAGCCAATAAAGTAGGTACTTAATTAGATAAAATTATATCTTATCTCTAACCATGGTCAGGTATTCTTATTTTAAATAATTTATTTACGTAAGACAGAAGTAGGTAAGTAACTAGGTAGGTACTTAGGTATTGCACTTTTAAGGTAGGTATACCTACCAAACCTACAGCGTAACTACAGTACGCGGCAGAAAGTAATGTTCATCGATCTTTAGAAGGAGATAGCTGATTTGTAGAGCATTGTCTCTGTCGTAAAGACCGACAAAACGACATATAGGTAGAGACAAAGCTCTACAAAGCCGAAATGCCATTCTAATGGCCGATGTACATACTTACATTACTTTACGCCGTGTACTGTACAGAGAAAGCGTACCTACCTAAATAAAGCTGATAAAAAGGAACCATGGATTGTTTCCAGGCAATAGGATGCCTTACCACATGATCCTAGGTATTTTAGTGACTTGTGATAGCAATAAGTATAACATAATTTAAGCATACGAAACCATAGCAACACAATCTAGTAATCATGGATTACAAAACTACCCGAGGAACTATAAAATGCAAATTCTCTCATTATAAACAAAACTGAGGTTTACCCCATCCTCGTAGTGAGCAATATTTGTGATCATCTCATTCTTTACCAAGAAACGGCGGCATTGAAATGTGCCAACAGAACAAACCGTTTAAAATCAAACATCAGAATATTTTCCCAATAGGTACCTACTATCTTCAGAGGCAAAGTGTGTTTGTCTATTTAAAAAACTTAATAACAAAATGGGTTCATTAAACTTTACAAGTAACGTAAGTGATAATAACGTAACTGTGTTTAATCAAAGTGAAGTGATTACTGATGTAATAGATTTCAAGATCCATGAGAATAAGCAAGTCGTTGTTTACACAGTGGTGGCGTACATATTCGGTTCAATTATATTTCTGAGCAACTTAACCGTAGTTATATCCAGTGGACTTATCTTGAAGAAAGGTAGGTCTAGAACTTAGAAGCTAATTTACTTACACTTAATATTATACTAAGTAAGTTTGAATGTAGGTATAGGGGATAATCTTTGGAACTAAAGGTTCAGTTCTGAAATTGTTTCATTTATAGCTGATAGCTACAATCAAAAGTGTAACGTTTACATCGCTGGCAATATTATAAAAATATACCACGCGGAGGAAATTTTGGTATATCATGATATTATTACTTCTAATATGTAGCTAATTGGAGCACATTTGTAGAGTTAAAATTGTTGTAATCGTCATAGAATCTAAACAAAAGACTGTCATCATCATATTATTTACATCCTTAAATCAAAAATAATGGTATAATAATTCAAAGCTTACATGAGAAACTGGAGATATAATTACAAAAAATCCGAATTCGAACTAAAGATAGACAATAATTAACGCCAAACATATTATAATTTTCTATGAAGTAGGTACCCATGAAGGCTTTTCCTAACTGCTAACATGGTAATTTGTACTTAATGTTTGTACGCGCTAATACTACGACCAAATTGATGACAAGGCGGACTCTATAATTATGCACCTGTTTATCTTACTTATGTAAATAAATCCGAGAGATCCACAGTCTCTACATCCACAATCCACATCAACCACAATATTACATGAAACGCTTTATAACGAACGAGAACAAAAATAAGAATTAAATGTTTCGCACAACTCTCACAAGAAACTTACGAAACCTTATAATAGATATACTTATGTTATATTTTGATAGCATTGAAATAAGTTTCATCGAATAGTTTTGGTAAATTCTGATAGAGAAGTGGAAACGAAAGTTACCGACCAGTGAAAATGAAACCAATAAGACTATGTTCTATGAAAGTGAAAACTAACTAGACCTACAGTACGCGACAGGTTATAAGATCGCATAGGGGGTATGAGGCGGGGAACGCCCCGCACCGGGCTAGCGCGGGGGTCGCATATTATAGGTCTAGTCAGTTTTCACTTTCAGTGAACATAGTCTTATTGGTTTCACTTCCACTGGTCGGTAACTTTCGCTTCTACTTATGGTGCCGGGAGTTGCATTCGCATAACTAAACTATTGAATAATACATATTCTTAATCAGGATATCTTTGCAGGTCAAAAGCTGAAGAGTACCTATTTGCTGCTTGGTAACGTGTCTCTGGCTGATACTATAATTGGAATCTCAATCATATTTGGAGTTAGCATAGACGATCTGATGAGCAACAGTCGACTGTGCGTATTCCAAATTGGTGAGTTATTGTATTTTTACATGGCGGCACAGTCTTAATATTACTTATTAAAAAAAAATATAGCTACATAGGTACTTACTAACTTAAAAAATAATATTATTCACGCAACAATTAATAATAAACATGAACAAATATTTATGAGCACAAAAAAAAACGCGAATGCATCAAACGCAACCAATAAAATCAAATCACATGGCGTAATTCCCACTAAGTAGGTAGGTACCTATTGTTTTCTATGTATTGTTAAATTTATATTATCTAGGTACTTATACGTTTATGAACCTCATGAAGCATGAAGCAGTAGTAATATTTATAAGACAACGTTTTAGTTTGGTTTTTATATACCTATCTACTTAATATATACTTCAGTACCTGTAGGTATTGAAACACGTCGTCAAGTACGACTTGGAGCACTTGGTGATGAATTTGATATACTTAATGTTATCTAAATAATTTTAAATTCATATCAAAAATTGCGGACCGGCAGGATTTGTACCTACGTCTCACTCATCACTCAGTACTGAGTTAACATAAATATCACAAATTTCGTCACTGGCAGCAAGAGAACCATGGCTTAGCGGTCAGCGTCAGGCGCAATTCCAGGAGACGCAGATTCGAATGCCGCTCCGCAATTTTTGATATGTAGGTATTTAAAATTATTTAGAAGTTTTCTCGAAGTGTAGGTAAAAACAATTTATGTTATTAATTATTCTATAAACTTTGACAGGTATGCTAGTCTGCCCAGCCATGGTGTCAATATTCAGCGTGGGTCTCATCGCCGTCGATCGCTACATTTACATTTTACACGGACTCTACTACCAGAGATGGTTCAACACTGCCAAAGTCAGAATTGGTATTGTTTGCATATGGTTAATCGGTGGGTTGATTTTCAGTAGGTAACCTCTTGATACTGATATTGGCTATTTTCTAATGGGGTAACAATTATAACACTTTTTTGGTTACAGGTATAACACTTGGATTCTTGCCCGCTAGCGGATGGGTCAACAGGGAATTGGGACATTCACGATGCTTTTACGTCTCTCTTTTTCCTGGAACATTGATCCTTCTCAATTCACTGCTCAGTATAATCCCTATTATACTTGTTGGTGTATTGTACTCTATAATACTAGTTCGAGCCTTGAAAAACGTGAAACAAATCAATGCTGCTGTAAAAACTGTGGAAGTAAACGCAAACTCAAAACCTGAGCTAAGAATATACAGGGGTAATACTAATGTGAAGAAGAATATACAGTCAGCTAAATTTTCCACTAAAACCAACAATGGTAAACTTAAAAGAAGTGTGTCATTTAGTGGCAGTTGCATAAATAGCAAAGATAATTCTGAAAATAACCATTTTAGTCATAAGTCTAAAAGCATTGATGAATTAAATGATAACAAAGAAGATTCTCGTAATTTAGAAAATGAAAAATCTCGAAACAGTATCCCGAACAGTGAGTCTAATTTTAGTATCTGTACTATTAATTCAAGCTTACCAGACAATAAGGATAATGGATTCAAGAAAAAAGAGCCAAAGAAGATAGAGACGAGAAATATCGAAAATGGAGACCATAAAAATAAATCGAAGATCAAAGAGCCTAACAAGTGGCGAGCGATAACGGTAGTGATGTTAACTTCAGGCAGTTTTATATTTACTTGGATGCCATTCTTCATCACTGTGATCTTTTTTGTATTTTGCCAAGAAAAACTAACAAATCCACAGTGTATGCACCTTCGAATTATGTTGAGTGGACCGATTGCGACGTTAGCTTTTCTGAACAGTATTCTTAATCCATTAATTTATGCTTGGTGGCACAAAGGCTTTCAGAGAAGTATAAGATCTTACTTTCGAAGATATTTGTTAAAGTTTTTTCAAAAAGATGGTCTTCGATAAATCATTATATTATGCATGACATCCATGCATCGACATCCATGACATGATAATAATTAGATCTGCTCTCACGGCTCTCATGCTTTGTTATAAACACACAAGTATTATTTTTACCTACGTCTAATTTATGTGTTCAATTGTTTGTAGTATGTATAAATAAATGTTGATTGTTGATTGATTTGTTGTTTGATGATTCTCCTGAAACATCTTCTAATACCTACACAATTGTATAATTGTTATGCTACCGAAAAAATATAAACCGGTACCAATTTATAATAATAGATAGCTATGATAAAAAGCAATAGTGAGCTAATATAAACTCAAATTACAGTTATAAAATAAGAAGATACACCGGTGATTTAGATTAAGTGAAGGTAATAAAAGTGCCTTTATCTAAACTATAACTTAATTGAAAAAAGAAGCTGCTATCAAACTAGTTATATCTACAGATAAAAGCTCCCTTCGTTAGAGTGGTTAGATTCATCTTCCTTGACAGCATCTCAAAAATAGGTAGGTACATATCTGCAGTCAAAGAATTAAACATAATATGAGTAGATTACAACATCATTAAGAATAATATAGAATATAAAAAATGAAAATTTAATAATAAAAAAAATAGATTAGGTTAATCCTCTTCATAAGGTGGCGATTGATTAGCAAAGATAAAAACTAAGTCGATAGCAGAAAGAGGTACCCAGTCGAAGATAGGTCACTTTAGTAAAATGATCCGGCTGCTTGCCTTCGTTTTTCTGCTCGCGGTAGCCATTGAGGCTCGCCATGAAAAATATGAAGGGTAAGTTGAGTACACACCAAGTTATCTGCTAAAAATTAAAAATTTATAGCATGGTTAAGATTGATTTAACTATGTACTCCTATTTTAGAGATGGTAGATGCATTTGACGATTTAAAAGTCGGCACTTGAAAGTTTATTAATAAAAAAATTGATTTTGATTTTAAAGTCATCACTTGTACCGCATATGGGGCCAAACAGAGCAGATTGGGTACTTGGAAGGATACTTGGACCTTCTATCAGTGACGCCGGCTCAACGCTCGGAATCCAGGAAACTTGAAGCCTTGGTTAGACTGTCGCCAGAGGAACGAGTGGAATGGCTACCATACTTCAACAAAAACCAAATGGGCTATAGAATAGTCTCCGATAACCTAGCACAGTAAGTTTATTCGGTTTTAATGCAGGTATGCACTGTGCATTGAATTCCTGATGGCATCTGATACATCTTTCTTGACAGGATCCTTCGGGCTGAAGAATCTGAAGTCGGAAGAGCAAAAAATCTAACTAATCCTAATAGCACAATTACCTGGGATGCGTATTATAATACAGAAGCGGTTTGTTGAACAACTTTAGTTTTCATCGCTACGGTATACCTACAACTTGAAAGTAAACATTGACTTAGTACCAAAACTTTTTTAGATTAACAAATACATCGATGAAATTGGCGCAAAGTACCCTGATCTAGTAACGGTTATCAACGCTGGTCTGAGCTACGAAGGTCGTCAAATCAAATACGTGAGGATCTCTACAACTCGCTTTGAAGACCTACGCAAACCTGTGATCATTATTGACTCTGCTGTACACGCCAGAGAATGGGTCACTGCACCGGTTGCCTTATACATGATGCAGCAGCTAGTCGAAGGTGTTGAAAAGGAATTGGCTGATCGCATCGACTGGGTCATTATACCCATGGCTAATCCAGATGGTTACGAGTACTCCATTAATGAGGTGAACTCTATTAAAACTATAACTTTTTTGGCTCCAAGATAAAAATAAATGTTTCTTATCATCCTTCATTATCTAATAAATATTTTTCAATAGGATCGCATGTGGCGCAAAACACGCTCCAGGTCTCACGAGGGTGCTGATAACTGTCCCGGTGTCGATGGCAATCGTAACTTTGACCACCATTGGGGTACGAGGCCTAGCTCCGCAGATCCCTGTTCACTCATCTACGAAGGACCTTCACCCTTCTCTGAACCAGAGATTCGTGTAATAAGGGATGCTGTATTGTCAAATTTGCAACGTACCGCACTCTCCATCTCCCTCCACAGCCATGGTAACATGTTCCTGTATGCTTGGGGAAATAATGGTTTGTATTTTTTATTTACTAAGTACCTAGGTACGTCATGGTTGAACATAAAATCTTTCTGTCACCTTATTTAATTTTTGTTCGTCTCGATGACTATGACGAGATCGCATGGTTAATCCGTTTGGTCAATCAAAGATGCTCACTTTTAAGCGCTTACTATGTTCAACTTACAGGAACACTTCCGTCAAACGGCCTATATCTCCACCTCGTTGGTATTCAAATGGCTACAGCAATTGACAATCTGAAGCTGGACAAAGCACCAAACTACATCGTTGGCAACGCTGCCAACGTATTGTACTTCACATCTGGCACCTCACGCGACTGGACTCGTGCTATTGGAATCCCTCTCACTTACACCATGGAACTACCCGGTTATGACTACGGGTTCCTGGTCCCACCAAAATATATAAAACAGATTGTCACCGAATCTTGGGCTGGATTCGTTGCGGGCGCCCGATCGGTCTTGTCTTCCCGTTAATTTTGATTGGAATAAAAAGTAATAAATAAATCTTTTAAACCGTATTTCTTTTTCATATAGCTATTTTAACCACATTTAATATAGATAGTTCAATCCACGAAGATGTGGCCCACTATTTCGTGCGGGGAAACCACTGGTGCGGAGAGTGATCTTTACCTAATTTATCTTCTTGTGTGTTACGATTTACGATAGAACCCACACTCTAACAGTATAGGTAGGTACATAGTACATTTTGCATTGTAACCGATCGGGACACGCGTCATCATGGATTGAACTATCTATACCTACTATTTTCCTAGGTAGGTAGGTACCACAATATAATGATGGCATGCGTTGTTCCTAGAAAATAAACATTATGAGCAACTCCGACTTGTCGTTAGTTGGTAGAGTACATTTAAGTATACCTATTTACTATTTAGTAACGTTCTGTTTAAGTACTTGCTATTGAAAATTGTAATAACACTATTGTACCGTGTACTACTTGAAGATCGAAGTCTTTGAACAGTGAGCGTTGCCAGTGATAATACTTAGAACTTATTATGGATCCGAGACATGATCACTAACTATGGGGCTCAGCCCTCATGAGAAAGCTCAGAGTCGGCGATGGAAGAGCTATGCTTTGAGTTGAAATAATTACAGGCAAAGTTTCTAATTCGGTCTCGAAAGCATTGATTTCAATAATCAATCCGAATTCTTTGCTCACGGAGTTTGTTTTCGCAAAAGTGCTTAGGTACTTAACTAGACAATTTTAAAAGATGGTTTACTTAGGTAGGTACATGAGAGTTTGGTTTAGGTACTTATACATATATTCAATTTACAAAATATCGGTAGGTACAAAGCCCCTACTTAGTCCTATAAATTTTAACCGAAGTAGCCGGTAGTTTGGATAGAGTTCAGAATTTAGAATTTACAAAATATCGGTACAAAGCCACTTGTCCTATAAATTTATAGATACCTAGGTAGCCGATAGTTTGGATAGAGTTTAGAATTACTAACAACATTGTAAGTAGGTACCTATTGTCTAAGCTGCTGCTTACCTACTGTTATTCTCCTCTAGTCTTGCGAGTTGCGACACTGTTTCATACTGAGTGAATTCAATCTGATCAACGCATAAAGTTATTAAATATGAATTTCAGTAATTATTTAATGCTGTGTTTGTGCAGTTTAATTCAAAATTCTAATGAAGTCATATATTTTGTAAGATCTATCGAAGCAATAGGAATTTCATATTATAAGATTTCATTTAGATTAGGAACTTGTCAAGGTAAATATACTTACCTACTTACTTAACATTTTAGGAACATAGTAAATAGGTAGTAGGTAAATACTAAATACTTACCTACTCTTACCTTCCTGCTACTTTGCTCCTGCCATGCCATTCGTAATCCATACTTAATATTATAAATGCGAATAGCTGATAGCTTTTCACGGCCCATCCGTTTAACCGATTTTGACGAAATTTAGTGCAGAGATAGCTTGCATCCTGGGGAAGGGCATAGGCTACTTATCCCGGAAAATCCAAGAGTTCCTACGGGATTTTTAAAAACCGAAACTCACGCGGACGAAGTCGCGGGCATCACCCAGTTCTGATTATTATTATTTTGTTTGTAATTTTGTTTTACGGTGTAGGTATAGTATGCGACAGGTCGAGATAGCAATCGGGGAGGGATTGCCCCGCAAACCCGCACATCACATCTCTGGGAGAAGCACATTAGAAGTCTGTACCTACCTACTTAGAATTTAGCTGCATTTACATATATATATTGAATTTATATGCATTTATAACTGGCCCTTATCAAATAATTTTATTAATAACTAGCTTATGCTTGCGATTTCGTCCGCGTGGGCTACACAAATTTCAAACCCCTAAGGCAAGGGGTTAAACCCATTGAATTTTCAAAACCCTTTCTAAGCGGATGTCAGCCCGATATGTCCAGTAGTTTGGGCTGTGCTTTGATACATCAGTCTGTCAGTCAGTTTTTCCTTTTGTATAGGTACTTATTTAGATTACCTATCGTTTTTATAGAAAATCTCCTGTTCTCCGAACACAAAGCGTGGCCTATCGCTCGAATGAACAGAATATTGGATATTTATTACAAAAGCGAAATAAGTGAGTGTTTTGTATTTATCCAGTAGGGAGTAGGGACCTACCAAAATAAAGCTAGCCCAATAGTTAATGTCCATTATAAGTGGGTAGTTACCTAAGTAAGTATATTAAGTATTAAACTTACCTTACTTATTGATCGGCAAATCTTAATGTTTTATTTTCATTTCGTGATGTTTATAAATGAAATTTTTCACTAATAGAAATTGAATTATATTTAATTTGCAATGACGTCATCCCAATTTCGTATTGTTAGTTTCGTAGAGTAAGGGCCTCTTTCACGTCAAGGGAAGTTAGTATTTCTGACTTTCTTTACTTGAAGATTGTGAAAGAGGCCCTAAGTAATATTATAATTGGTAATATTGTGTTTTGCAGGTGAGTTAACTGTATCAAGTGTGGAAATTAAACTAGTTATAAACAACACAGATTGTGTTGGTACTTCGAAGCGTGGCGTCGGTTTTCAAGAATTTTCCGCTACTATATTTCTTTCAACAAATATGGCGGCTATTTTTTATTCTCTTAGGATTTATACTTGCAGCCGAACTTTTGAGATAGATTTGGTTGTTGAAGATGAGCACCTTAATTTACCCTTAACACCTGGAGAGGAAAATGAAGACGAAGATTAATCCAAGTACTGCACCTACCTATCTGATGTTCTCTGTAGTGAGCCGGCGATGGGTTGATCGATGGGCTGATGACTTGTTTATTGTTATGATTTCATCCGAGGAATGAGAATAGAAGTTAGAACTGCATTTAGATGTTTTTGTGTTAACTATATGTGTATAAACTCTCTGATAGGGAGAAAATTACATATTTATAGTGAAAAAAAAAACAATTACATCGTTGTTTTTTTTAAATAATCCTCTAACTTACTAAAAAATCATCAACGCTGCTATACCAATGTTACCCACCTGGCTCTAACTCATGATTTGTCAACCCCAGAGTCAACGACTTATAGTGCCGAGCCATAGACTTGCATTCATATAAAAATCAAGTGTCAATTTTTTGACATCTCTGTAAACATAACATACATGAAAAGGAACGCAATGTTTATTTACGTGCTCAAGTCAATCACACGCAAATCACAATAGTCATTACGCACAAAAGTAATAAATTTAAAGTGTAATGATCGCAAAATTTTGAAGATGTTGTGGTATCTGCCATGGTCCGAAAGCATTAAGAAGAGAGCCTGCAGATATTTACTACAACGCTACCTGGGGAATTTTCTTGAAGAAAAGCTCACTTTAGCCCAGCTGAGTGTCGATCTTTACAATGGGACTGGTACCGTTTCAGATGTTAGCCTTGACTGCGAGGTAATCATTTTTTATACATTATAAATTAGACCATAACTTATCAGCTACAAAAGATTAACATACGCTGTAGTTCTATATTAAAACAAGACACATTGTTGCCAATACAAAGTGCGCTTGAATTAAATACATCGCAGCACGTGTTTCCTATTGGTGTAACAAAGGAAACTATCGAACTCCGTTTTCTGATTCAATGTATTATGATTTGAAAACCTTATTACCTACAAGGTTAATAATTTTCCAACATCTAATTTTGTTCTCTTAGACAAAAAAATTGATTGATTGGAATTGAAAAAAAATTGTATGCCACATCTTATATTTAAAACCAGCTGAGAAAATAACCATTGGTGAATAATGAATATACTGTAATAACTTCTGTTAAACATTTGCAGATATTTATGTATACAATTGCTAATTTTAACGTTTAACATTAAAAGCATCTCGTTCTATAATCTTAATTCTAAAAAAATAATTTTCCATGCTACCATAATATTTTGTAAAATCTCTGCCAATAAACTACAGATTATCTCATATATGGTTTTTATTTTATTTTAGTATGTGCAATGTAAATTCTTCATCTTTACAGCTTCTAGTAGTGTCATATTAATATGGTAACTAAAACACTTTATGTCTTCTATTGTGCTGCAGTGTGGCTAATTCTAATGTACACAATCCCTAAACTTAAATGACAGTTCTAACTGTATTGTTGTACTTACCTTTCATAATGCTTCCTGTGCAAGGGCACTAGATTTTGACCTGTAAATTTAGTTTAGTTTAGAAATCAGACATTGTGTATAACAGAATTAGCCAAACTCTATCACAAACATTTTTGAAAGGTAAAAATAAAAGGTAGATTTACATAAGTTAATGAGTTCCCTTAATTTTAACCCGATACTTGTTACTATTACAAAAAAATGTACACTGTAGTTGCAACCAAAAGGGTTAAATAATTACATTAATACTTATTTAAAGTTCATTTCAGTTTATATAATTCATTTACTTTTTCTAGCGGTGGTGTATCTATTCTTATATATTTTTAAGTTTTAGTGTTATGTTAACTGTTTGAGCCTGAATAAATAAAATAATAAATAAAGTTCAATTTACATCAAACACATAGTTAATCATTTGAATTTTAATTAAAGGCACTCAATGAACTTGGTGACAGCCAGAATTGGCCACTCGAGATAGTGGATGGGCATATGAGAGAAATTACAGTGACAGTCCCATGGTCAACCATACTCAAAGATGATTCCATTGTGGAGATCAATGGCCTGTCCCTCACTGTGCAGCCCAAAGTGCATGCCGAACCAGGTAAAAAAAATACAATATGTAATAAGTAGTTTTTATTTCAGTATCAGTGGGTAGTTTACATTGTTACTAAATAAAATTACATAGTTGATAATAAATTAAAAAATATATATATGGACATCATCTAGTTGTAACATAATAGTCAAATACTGAATTGAGTAATTCATCATCATCATGATCAACCCATCACAGGCTCACTACAGAGCACGGGTCTCCTCTCAGAGTGAGAAGGGTTTTTGGCTGTAGTCTACCATGCTGGCCATGTGCGGATTGGTAGACTTCATACACCTTTGAGAACATTATGGAGAACTCTCAGGCATGCAGGTTACCTCACGATGTTTTCCTTCACCGGTAAAGCAAGTGATATTTAATTAATTAAAATGCACATAACTCCAAATAGTTAGAGGTGCATGCCCGGGATCGAACCCCCGACCTCCGATTAGAAGGTGGACGTCCTAACCACTAGGCCCTAGGCTATCACAGCTTGAATTGAGTAATTATGTAATCTTAAATTTTCAGTGTCATCAATGCTGGAATCGATGTGGTCATCTATGTCATCGTCCATGCAGCTGGCAGCAGAATGTCTACAAGAAGAAGCTGGCCCCCAAGAGTCCAACCCTGTAGAAGGCATTGAAATGTTCGCACATGCTATTGACTCAAGTGAGTCATACATTATGAATGAGCTAGCTACTTCAACTGAGCGGAATTTATTTCTTGAATTTAAATAGTTGTATTGATTGTTAACATTTCCTGTCATGAAGGTTAGCACGTAACATTATTGCAGTGTTAGTGTAGTATGAGTGAGCTACTTCAACTGAGCGGAATTTATTTCTTGACTGTTAATACATGGTTGTATTGATTGTTTACATTTCCTGTCATGAAGGTTAACTTAACACTTAACATTATTGGCAGTGTTACTAATATCATTTATGCGAAAGTATGTCTGTCTGTCTGCTAAATTTTCAGGCCCATGTTTAGGGATGATTTATGCTAGACTGTGCGGGTGCCATGCCTCGGACGCGAAACGGCTCGGGCCCGGCACGGTCTAGCATAAATCATCCTTTAACCGATTTTTACGAAATGTGATACAGAGTAAGCTTGTATCCAGTGATGGACCGTCTACTTTTTGACTCTTGAAAATCAAAGAGTTGCCATGGCAATTTTGAAACCTAAACCAGGTGGACAAAGCTATTATAGACGTCATCTATTTCATACAGAGACTTGCATCCATAGGCTACTTTTTATCCCGGAAAATCGAATAGTTGCCTTGGTATTTTTAAAAATCCTAAATCCACGAAGTCGCGGGCATCATCTAGTAAAATAGTAACGCTCGCGTCTCGGAAGTTAAACGTGTCCCATAGTCGATTTATTCGATTAATCTGAGGTACAGTGATAACCTAGTGGTGTCGACGTCCGCCTCCTATTCGGGAGGTTGGGGGTTCGATCCTGGGCACACACTTCTAACTTTTCGAAGTTTTAAGAAATTAAATATCACTCGCTTTTAATAGTGAAATCAAACATGGTAAGGAAACCTTCATGCCTGAGAGTTCATAATGTTCTCAAAGGTGTGTGAAGTCTGCCAATCCGCACTTGCCCAGCGTGGTGGACTATGGCCAAACCCTTCTCATACTGAGAGGAGACCCATGCTCTGTAGTAAGCCGGCTATGGGTTGATGATGATGAGGTGTAGTATGATTGGCCATAAATGCGTTTTGTCCACCGCCTCATCCTAAACGTTCTCACCAATTTAAAAAAAATCTCCTAGCGATTCTGATCCAAGAGTCGCGACATGACAGCCCCATACAAAACTGCAAAATTGTCATGCAAAGTTGTCTGGTGTGAGTTGTAACTATTGCTCGAGAATCGCTAAATGTCAAAAAAAGGAAAATAAAACAAGTATAAGTATAAGTATAAGTATAAACAAGTGAGTAGTATTGCTATTGCGCTGGAACCATGTCTCATTACATTGAAATGACGTCATTTGACGTATAAGGCCACGCGCATTAGCAATTCGCGTGGCTTATATATGCATTAAAATTACATCGAAATTCCCAACTTTCGAGGCGCGTTACATAAACTAATTTATATAATTTATTTTTCAGTTCTGAGCAGAGTAAAAGTGAAATTCGTCAATACAAAAATAAGAATAGAACACGTTCCTAAGAATGGAGACAGAGGTATCGCCTTGGAAATTCATATTAAAAAGTATGTATATTATAATTGATAGTATCGCCAGAGCCCCTATTGTTCATTCGCGTTAAGAAAATAGTGAGATAATATCAGTGTGACTACAGGGTAAAGGTGTATTCTATATATAAAAAAATGAATCGCTGAATGTGTTGCTGATCGCAAATCTCGAGAACAGCTGAACCGATTTCGCTAATTCTTTTTTCATAATATTCCTTAAAGTACGGGGATGGGTCTTACGGAGAGAAAAATTTAAAAAAATTCCTTCAAAAAAAATCGACTGTTAGGCGGTACGAAATTCGCAATGGCAGCTAGTTCTATATGTATATGTGATGGAGTAAAAAGCTAACAATTTATATTTTAAAATTTAAAAGAAAATGTTTGTTTGGAGAGGGTGACTAGGCCGGAAAACAGCAATGACTCACTATTGCCCTAACCCGAACGAACTATAGTTGTACTTACAGTACGCGGCAGAAAGGCTGGCAAGGCTCTCTTGGCACTTGAATGACATTGACAGGGGGCGCTGTTGGGGAACAAAGGCTTAGAACATTCAAATAAGAACAAAGGTTACACTTGACTTTAGTTCCGAATTCCGCGACGCGCCAAGGTAGCCTTGTCGCACTGTACATATGCCTTTAGAATGACATTTCGGCTTTATAGAGCGTTGTCTCTATCACTCATACCTATATGGCGTTTTGTCGGTCTCAACGACAGGGACAACACTACAAATCTGCTACCTCCTTCTAAAGGTCGATGTACTGTACTCAATTTTTACCTGTCTAAAATAAGTGCTCAAATGAACTATAGCTGGGTTGAATTGCTAATAAAACTAAAATCACTTGAGTTTCGTTGCTCCAGCAATGGATAGTAACTCAAGTAATACTAATAAATGTGCCAGCCTAAATGGAAGTCTTTAATTAGTGTATCTAATGTACTAGATTAGCATTCAATTGATGATTGAAAAACAAACGATTAATTTAATAATGCAACTTCAACAATTAATATTACAATGACACTTTTAGCATTGATTACTTCGACGAAGCTGGTTCCGAACCCCTACCTGACACAACTGACCCAGAAAAAACAAAAACATACATAGTAGCAACTTACACGAACAAAAAACTCAAATTCAACGGCGTAACATTGTACATTGACGAATTCCCTTCAAAATTACGCACTATGGCACCTAGTTTGATAATGGAGAAATCACAAGCTTCATCCCAAGCTGAAAAATCTGAGATATCAGTTGAAACACCCGACTCGAATTATCAAAGTACTTTATCAGATGTTTTTTACGAAACTAGAAGTGTTATATCAACGTTAGATTCGGATCCTATAAAAGAAATTATTGAGGAACGAGTACAAAGTGAAAGTATTAGAGAAGCAACGCCAGATGAGAAAGTGAGTCAGCCGGATCCTATATTGTTTGCAAAGTTGACCGGCCAACAGGAGTTTGCTTTGAAATTGAAACATTCGGAAGAAGTTGAAGGGCCAAAGGTTGAAATCAGTGTATTGTTGGGCTCATTTTTGCTGTTCATTACACCAAGACAGTTACATACACTGCTGGAAATCGTTGATGCGTTAAATCAACCGCATTTAGAAGATACTAGGTATGTATTTAGAATCCAAATTAAAAAAATATATCTATTGCTTATGTATTCATTTATTTCCATTTTTTTTTTAATTCAGATACTAGTTAGCCCTTGACTGCAATCTCACCTGGTGGTAGTGATGATGCAGTCTAAGGTGGGAGCGGGCTAACCTAGAAGGAGTATGACAGCGATTGCAGTCAAGGGCTAACTTGTATCTGAATAATAATAAAAAAGATGGTAATAAATTTAGACCTGTCTATTTAGTCTAGAGTTTGTGTACAACAGAATTTGGCACGATATTTGAAAGCAGGCTATCTTTATCCCTTTTTCAGCAATATACCAGTACGGCCAAGTGGACCTAACTTGCAATGCAAGCCAATGAAACAGGCAGACTTTCAGCTTATCGAAGCACAGCTACTTGGCAATCTGGAGAAACAACATGCCAAGCCTGCTGCAAAATACGGCTGGTCTGGGCCTAGCTTTGGTAAGAGATGGGAAGTCATTCATACCGAATTAATATCATAAATACAAAGTATGTCTGTCAGTTTATCTGTTACCTTTTCACGGCCCATCTGCTTAACCGATTTTAATGAAGTTTGGCTTATCCTGGAGATGGACATAGGCTTTTTATCCCGGAAAATCCAAAAGTTCTCACAGGATTTTTAAAACTTAAATACATGCGGACTAAGTCTCGTCGTATTATAATTTGCTAAGCAAACCAATCTCATAAGTAATACAGCGTGATATTTTAATGGTTGTTTCCCACAGCGAAATAATTTTGTCTATAAGAAAAAATATTAGAATCAAAAATGACAGATTTACAGAGGATGTAATTATTAAAATACATCTCAAGCACTTGTTGCAGAGGACAGTGACGTAGAAAACGACGAGTTTCTGCCTATGACGTCACAAAGCAATCCGATGGCGGACAGTTTCAGCTCGTCTGTAAGCTCTATGAACACTAGCATTACATCCAGCATGAATATACCCACAGCGCAGCCGAGGATTAAGAGAAATAAGAAAGGTAAAGTTTTATGGCGATTACGCACTGCACTTCCGTCATCCGAGTTCTATCCGTCATCCGTAAGAATACCAGCGATTAATTATCTACGACAAATGTCATAAGCTCCCATACAAAACAAAAATAACGTATTTTCACGGACTCGGATCGGATGAGTGCGTAACAGCCGTTAGGTGGTATTTTGGATGATGTTAAATAAAGGGTTTTCAAAACTCGTAAAATCCGGCCGCTAGTAGTTTTAAGTCTGCTAAAATTTTTAAAATATCGATCTAACTAAAAAGGTCGTCAAAGTAGTCAAATGCTTATGACGTCATATCTATATATTTCATACAAGCTCCCATACTAAATTGCGTTTTGACGTTAGATTTTGTGAAAATAAAGAAGAGCCTAATAATATTATTGTTGTATAAATTGTTCCGTAGTTCCACACATCGACGGGGACCCCACAGCTGAAGTATCGCACATAAGCTTACGTGTTGTTTCATTTTCATGCGTTTTACTCCACAAGGTAAGGCGAACTATTTCTCTATAACTTTTTTATTACATTAGCTTTACTGTATTGATTTTTATAATTAATTCCTTATATTATCTCCAGTGGCGTGCACAGGATTTCAAGCCAGGGTATGCATTTAGGTATGAACTTATTTTCCGGCAGGTTTTAATGAAAAATAAGCATTGATTTTTTATAACGCGGGTAAGCAGTGCGTTTATGCCTCTATGAGCTGCACGCCACTGATTATCTCAAATGGTATAATAGTAACTCTTAAAAAAACTGTTTTAACACAAAAAAATTAAGCGCGATTTAACAAACGACGTCAAAAACTAGCAAGAATTCTTGTTTAAATCCAGATACAAGTTAACTCTTGACTGCAATCTCATGTGGTGATAAGTGATGATGATGCAGTCTTAAGGTATGATTCCGAACCACGCTGCACGCAGCAGTGCTGCCGCAATTGCTGCCTAGCTCGGAATACTTAAGGATCGAAGCGCGCTGACCTGGAAGGAGTATGGCAGTATTTTTTATGAAACCCACACCCCTTTGGTTTCTACGCGGTATCGTACTGCAACGCTAAATCGCTTGGCGGCACGGCTTTGCCGGTAGGGTGGTAACTAGCCACAGCCAAGCCTCCCAGATCAGACATTTAGAAATTATATAATTCCAAACCCCTGCCGAGAATCAACTCGGGACCTCCCACTAATAAGACCACAGCGCTTACTACTTAACTACTATAAAAATACTAAAATCAAAATTAGATACCAAGAAATTTTTCTTTCAGGATATTTTAATAGCTACACCAATGGCTACCGACTGCATATCGCCATCGTCTGTGAACAAAATGCAGCAGATATCCACGGAATTTTTCAACCATATTGAAATATTTAGCAAATTGGAGGACAAGAGGGATCTGAGGGGAACTAATGAGATTTTAAATAAAGCTACGGAAAGAAATCATTTGAGGTATTTAGCAAAGATGTTTAGCAACTTTTTTTTATTCAGATACAAGTTAGCCCTTGACTGCAATCTTATAAAATTCCAAATTACCCCTGCCGGGAATCAAACCCGGGACCTCCCACTAATAAGAGCACATATTACCGATAGGTATGGCGTAAATATTCGTTTCTTAAGAAAGAGGTTACGGATTTTATGTCGCTTGACCTGATTCATCTATAATTTTATTTTTGTAGAAGCTTTTTGGAAGAAATATTTAAGCTTTTTGTTTCTTTTGCAGATTACTAACTTCAGAAATAAGCCTAGACGGCAGTGAGAAAGTGACGTCACAAGGCAGTCAAACTATGTGTGAAGCCGCTGTAAAAACCCTCCTAGTCCGGGAGACCTTGTACTACCAAGAAGACCCAGATGAAATAAAGCCCCAGAGTTTTGATTTGATACGCTTTGAGAAAAAAGGTATTGCATATTTTACTGGACTACTTATTAACTATTTATTAACCGACTAGATGATGCCTGCGACTTCGTCCGCATGGATTTAGGTTTTTAAAAAAATCCGCGGGAGTTCTTTAATTTTCCGGGAAAATTTCTTTAATTTTCAAAATTGGTTGGATGGATGGGCTGTGAAAGGCTAGCAGACAGACAGACACACTTTCGCATTTATAATATTAGTATGGAGTATTTCAGTGTTTTGGTCACATATATACTGCTCGTCGATTTCAGGAAAGTTGCATCAATCATTGCTACAATTTCCAATTGTTGTGATTGGATGAATTTATGGTATTTTTGCTATAACAATGCTTATTAGTGAATAGCGAGAAAGTGTCAGCCAATCAGAGGTGACTGCAATCGTCAAACTGTAGTTTTAATTTTCCTTAATCGACCCGCAGATCACTGTATACCTAATAGACGTTGGAAGGAATGGTTGATTATATAAAAGTCGCATAAATCCCATGTTATTATTCTCAAAAGAAAATGGCATGTTGCATACTTTAATATCGTTATAGTCTTGCTATGAATTTCATAAGGCTTATAATTATTTATTTCAGAAGATGAAGAAAACGCCACTGTGCCTCCAAAATCAAATTTAAGACTTAATTTCAAACAGACTTCAAAATACATGCGAATGTCTGGAGAAAAGAAATTGGTACATCCCACTACAGATATTGTGTGAGTTCTAAGTATTCTGTTGTCATTTTTGTTTATATGAATCGTGAACAACTGTATTTGTGTATGATACACATTAATTTAAACCATAACGGCGATTACGCACTGCAATTCCGTCATCCGAGTTCTATCCGACATCCGTGAGAATACCAGCGATTAATTATCTACGACAAATGTCATAAGCTACCATACAAAACAAAAATGAACGTATTTTCTCGGAATCGGATCGGATGAGTGCTTAACCGTCGTAAAAGTGTGTGAAAATCAATTATTCAATTTATTGTCCGTTCATCGTAACTTGACACATGCGGCGTGAGTAATATTATGTTGGCACCATTGCAAATCACACAATAAGAAACCTTAGTCCTAAGGAATAAAGAAACAAAGCAATGCTGCCAACATTACTCCACGCGTCAAGTTACGATGAACGGACAATACTGTCATTGCATAAAAACTTCGCTTCGAAATACATTTGCAGCAAAGCTTCTTAGCGAGCGTTTGGGATGGGAACCTAATTCGCAAAAAGTAATCGAACGCGGTGTAATACGGCTGGGTAGCGTGCAAGAAAACTTTATTTAAAAGCCATGCCACTTTGCGTATACCTCCCCGATTTTTAAGGTCACTCGGACGGGGACTCACGCCACGGCTTCGGGGGCGTGCGGACTAACCGATACTCCAACAAATCCACCCATCACAACGTCATCCTAAGCCGTGGTCCGAGCCTCACAGGGCGACAGCCCTTAGTAGTACGTTGCCCCCCGACCTCTTTATAGTACTTAGAGTACAAGATTTCGTATGCAACGCCCAAAGAACTTTCGTTTTTGTCAGCTGCCTCACGACACCTCACAGCTTGTTTAAAGAAGATTCTTTTGGAATAGGTTAAAGTGCACGCCATTCTACATAGACGTGGACCTTACGTTAATAGAGCGCATGTCCGCCACGTTCTTCGGAGGAGTGAAGCCCGCCAACACGCCCACTCCGCCGCCGCCGCCGCAGAACCAAATGAACTTGTCTCTGCAGTGCCCTAACCTCAATGTTATACTCAGGTAAAGGTCTTTGTATAACTAGCTACCACCGCCCGTGGTAATTTTGTAAAATCCGGCTTTATTCCTTGACTACTTTATAAAGAGAACTTCGTTCAGATTTTTAGGTCCAGTGTTTGGGCTGGGCATTGATGAATCTGTCAGTGAGTGAATCAGGGCTTTATATATTTAGATGAAAAAAATAGATACATTACATATTGGCGCCGATTCTGCTGTCTTTCTCTAAACTAAATTTTGAGTATCTGCATCTTTTTCTTTTTAATATTACTAAAAAGGACAGAACATGAATTTTACATTTATGGACTCTAAACTTTAGTGCACGCTACAAATTTAAACAATAGGCTCGCGAATGGCAGCTAAAGTCACGAGGTTTGGCAGCTCTGAATTAAATTTAAGACTGTCAAACTGTGTCTGTCCTTTTCATATTACATTAGTAAGAAGCGGATGTGAATACTCTAAAATTTAGTTGTGCTCAGAATCACTACCATTATATATATCTAAAGTTCTGACTTAAAACTACCACATATGGGTCACATTTGTAGATAGATATTTTTTCTACTTTCGTGCGTTTTGTATCTTCTGCCTTACTCATTAGTGTATATTATATGCCATATGCACATAACACATCTAAGGTTAATATCATTGAGAAAAACCTTGTCCATCACAGATTCCCAATAGCAGACCTCCGTCCGGGCATCAACCATGAGGTCCGTCGAGTGAGGCCGGACTACCTCGTGGTGAAGTGCCACAACGCCACAGCGGCCATGCAGCAGGTTCAAAGCGTCCGGCCTTTGCCTACCACCGTCACGGTCAAGGCTACTACGCTGGACCTATATTACCACGTAAGTTTATTTAGGCCGCGGGTACACCTGTAAATTTTACTCACGTAAGTCGCCTACTTGACTAACTTACGACAAATTTACTAATCTAAACACTTTTATTATAATAGTAAAGGAGGATGGCGTGCTTCCATATAGTTTCAGATCCAGACTTGAGGCCCACATTCACGAATCAAACTTTTGTTACTTATTCTACTTACCAGACTAACTAACTGTACTACTAGTGATCTAAATTTCTAAAAGGAAAAGGTGTCTGACTGACTGATCTATCAACGCACAACTCAAACTACTGGACGGATCGGGCTAAAATTTGGCATGCAGATAGCTATTATGATGCTGGCATCAGCTAATAAAGGATTTTTAAAAATTCAACCCTTAAGGGGGTGTAATAGGGGTTTGAAATTTGTGTAGTCCACGCGGACGAAGTAAATAGTAAAAGTAAAAAGATAAGCTAGTAGTAAATAAAAGTACCCAGCTAGCTGAGTTTGTTGTGGGCTCTTCTCAGATCTGGGTGCGTTTGGAACCCTGGTAGCTTTAGTGTTAAGTTCGCGTAAAAAAATTATCACCACTATATCATCTTACAATCCCAACAATCGACGATCAAAAAGTGTAATTTATTCCCTATATTGAATAATTTTTTTGTCTTTTGACTATTGCTATAAAAATGTACACGACAATAGTTTCGATGCAAAAAAATTGTAGCTAGCTGTATAAAATTGTAGTATAACGCAAATGCAGGAAAACGAGTACCTAGCGGCTACACACGTCGCGCAGACAAGTATGGACGACACATCGTTTGAAGGCAACGTCTTGAGAGGCAATGTCACCACACCTTTACCCATGTAAGAATTCAAATCTAAATGATTCCTGCAAAAATTTAATTAACTTAAACTTTTATCTATTTTATATTATTTAAGCCCTTTTTTTCCTTATCAATGAATAGTATTTACAGTTTCCATTCTGTTGTATTTGTTAGTACTTGTGTTAATCAGTAATGAGTGTTTGGGTGTGTATGTGAGCGTGCGTACGTGTGCGTGTGAATTCAGGATCTATTTAACATAAGCCATTTAAAAATCAAACACTTTCCCAAGAAATCCTACTCAAATATCAATGTTTCTACTACACAGGATATCAATTACATTCCAACCCCGAGACTCTACCAAAGGTCCGTTTGATTCATTACACGACGACTTAAGTTTCGAGCCCAAAGCGATGAATCCCATGACAACATCAATGTACATCATGAACAATTTACGCAGCAACCTGCCCAGTCCTTTTAGCGGGAAAAAGATGGCACACCAAAGTATTAGCAAGCATGAAAATAATCAGCAAGGTATGTAAGCAATTTTTATAGGAATACCTGTAATACCGGCACCACACTCGTAAGCAAAATTTGATCACATGGTATGTGGAACCCGCTTGAGTAGGGCCTTGGACTGTAGTAATAAAATGATGTGAATTGTTGTGTAGCGGTAGTGTATGCGGCTAGAATTCATTATTAAAGAGATTAATTTTAAAAAATCATGATTTTTATTTATTTTTAAATTATTTAATTATTAACGTCACGCTGTACGGAATTTTTAGTTCGGTCAATGTACCTCAGCGGTTACGCACTCATCCGATCCGAGTCCGTGAAAATACGTTCCTTTTTGTTTTGTATGGTAGCTTGTGCCATAAATGTCGTAGATATTTTTTATATATATATTTTCACGGATTCGGATCGGATGAGTGCGTGATCGCTGTAAGTCAGAATTAATTAGCCCTGAAATCTCGATTTTAATTCCCGATATAAATGTCATTGAGTTATTGATTAAATTTGTACTCATTTTTTTGCAAAACTGTTTATTTTTTTAAAGGTCAAGAAGAAGATATAATAATACCCGGAACAGATGAGGAGATGGCGGAATTTATGAACAGTTCTGTGGAACATTCAGCCATTCATCTCGATTTCAACCTGCCTATTTTAAGCCTACAACTCGAGTAAGTATACCCAACTTATATCTTGTTTCATTTTCTGCAGCAGAAAACATTAAAATTTGGAAAATTTTCACCGATCGAACACAAAATCTTGAATTGAAAAATAGTGTACATTTTGAAATTTAAATTCAGTTTAATTAATACTCTACTAGGATTGAGATATGAGATGCTCAAAACTCAAATGCTACTGTCATTTTGTTACTTAGTAATGTCACAATTCCATTAATTCTGTTCAGTATTACATACAGTGCGACAAGGCTCTTTTGGCACTTGAATGACATTGACAGGGGGGTGCTATTGGAGAACAAAAACTTAAGGTATGATTCCGAACCACGCTACATGCAGCACTGCTGCGTGCAGCGTGGTTCGGAATCATACCTTTAGACTATTCAAACAAGAACAAAAGCGACACTTGACGGCAACGTTAGTTCCGATTTTCGCCACGCGCCAAAAGATCCTTGTCGCACTGTACTTCGATTGCACAAAATGTAGTCTACTAAAACTTGTGAAAACATTTACATTGTTTTTACTATACAGATCAAAACAGCTATATGAGATCATCTACAACCGTATTAATTCTGATTTGCTGCTGTGGGAACCGCAAGTCATAGAGCCGTTCGATATCAGCCCGCACATGTGTGCACCCATTTACCCCGCCTTCGGTCTCTGCAAAGGCATGGGATATGGTAACTAGTTTTGGTTTTTTCGTGTACACTTACGTGTACACACACACATAGAGAGAGAGACACACAGACAGACACTCTCTAACACAAACACACTGAGACTCTCTCTCTCTCTCTCTCTCTCTCACACACACACACACACACGCACGTACTGAAATACACACACTTGCACCACAATGCTTGCTCAGAAGAATGTACGCACAAATTCGCTCACATAAAACTTCACTTTCACCCTTGACTAAGACATTTATGGTTTTAAACGCCCATTTAACTTATCATAGATGACATTATTTCAACATGAAAAATCACTCATTCATTACGTCAAACAATTCTGCATAAGTTTTCTTTATGAGCTTTAGAAACACTCTCTTATAGATTCTGATTCCGAAAGCTCATCATCTGAGGAAGAAAACCTTTACTACTCAACCTATGACAATAAACTAAAGAAAGGTATCGGCAACACTAAACCGCTTCCGGAAAACAAAGAGAGCGAGACGCACAACTTCTGTCTCACGCTTAAAGTCGGTAAAGGACTCTTGACTATTTATGCTCCAGTTAGGGTAAGTGATTTTTTTTCTTAAAACACATTTTTAATCTACCGAAATTTAGTATAACGTACCTAGCTAAAATGGAAAGTTGAATTTCGCATCATAACTTTCGTGCTAAAGAGAGATCTAACGATCCAGTATACCACTTCAAAGCCAAAAACCATAAAAACATTAACTGTGGACAAGATATTATGTAAGCCAGAGCAATCATATTATATGAAAAGAAATTTGCACTCACACAAATTTTTCTCGAGCCAAATCACATAATATAATTTACTATTTGTACGTTGACGCTTGCTGAAAATGTTTTTATATCGAGGCCTTTAGAGGTGAAGATTTTAGATAACTAAAAAGAATTCAAGCAATGAAGAATTTTCAGGATAGCAACAAGCGTGTAGTTCCAGGACAAATGGGGGAACTAGTACTAGAAGCATATAAACTGTCGATGTGCCAAGTGAGTGGGCTAAACGGTCGAGCAAAAACAGCTCAACTGTGTTTGAGAGGAAGCAAAACGACCCTGTACCATGAACGTAAGTATTTTTGTCCGAAATCTTCTTACAACTTACTGTTTATTGCCGGAATTTACTAATCAGAAGTATGTATTTATAGCTTTGCCGGATTCGCCTGCTTTATGCTCATAGTAATTTTGAACAGTGAATTTTGAAGTCGTTAGACAATTTGTAGGGTGACAAAACGCACAAACCATTATTTTTTACCATATCTGCATTAGAGAATAAAATTGTAGGACTTAAAAGTGCTTTTGAATAAAGGCATAGCATTCTTTTCAAAATAATGCTGACAAATTTCAGGATCAAAGATTTTTGTCGAGTTTTACCACAATTTATTTCCTCTTCACTGCATGTGGATTATAAAAATTAGATATTTAACTGTAGGTATAGTCAATTTTAATCAATGTCGATTTGTTGACTGTCTATGGGATTAAATCCTAAGATAATTCTGCGTGATCGATCATTTGCGTTTGTTTGCAGCGCTCCTAACAATACCATCAGACAAACCCCCACTTAGACTGTATGGTACATCATTGCCATGCCACCTTAAGAGTACAATTTATCCTTCAAACAAAGGGGTTGCTATAAAAGAAAGGTTGCAAACTAAAGACATGTTTACTATGGCTCTGAAAACGGAACCCGATGTTGAAACGCCCAATTTAAAGGTAAGCCAACGTATGAGAAACACTGTTTTATTGCTAGCAATTTTAGCACCATCTAGGACAAAATTTCAATTGACATTTCATTGACACAATTACACAAAACTTTTATTGACCCAACCATAGGGTTGGGTCGATAGTTTATCTTTCTATCCTTTATCCTATCTCTAACCCTGGTCTTTAGCTGTGCCAAATTTCCCCATGAAAAAAACTGCTTAATTATGCGTTTTGTGGCATAGTTTTAAATACACCACGCCGATAAAAAATGTTGTTCATAAGGTGGGATAGAGGCTGGATAAAGATAGAAAACTTAGCCATTGTAAAAAATAAAAATATTTTTGCAGACGATCTGCATAGCTCTTGGCATAGAGCAAGCGACTCTCCGCCACAGAGGTGACAAAGGAATAGCTTGGCTCAGCCAGTTGATGGACGTCTTAGATGTTCTGGACTATCCTGTACCCGGTTACTCGCCTTCTACTGTGCTCTCTGAATTACATGTGCATGTATGGGACTGCGCTGTCGATTACAGGTAATAAATAGGCGCAAATTAATTAATTCTGTATTATTATTATTTTTTAATAGACTAAGCAGCTTTCGCTGATGCGTCTATATCAGAAGTGCTTCGAGTTTTCCAAATGTTTGTCCAATCTATTCTTGAACTGGTTAACAGAACTTGACATAGCCACTTCCTTGTATGTTTCTGATTTGGCAATATTTAGACTAAAGCACAAGGCACACTGCTAGAGCCGAGACGCGGAGTTTTCTTGATAACAACTTAAACTAAGCTTTATAGTCGCGCTCAATGCAGCGCGCGTTCTCTGTATTTTGTTTTCAATGTACCAATTTTAATGCACATAAAGCTGAATTTAGGTAGTACTCTCTTCACTACTACTCGACTTCACTTTGTCTGTTTGCGCTGGCCGTTTACAATAAGACACTGATTCGGTAATCTAAAAACTCGAGATAGACAACACTAAAACTATATACTTTTATGTTCCTCGTAAAATCTTTTTTTTTTATTTATGTTCACCCAAATTAGCGCCGTTGGTAATTTTATGAAAGTTTTATGGTAAGCTGTCGCATTAACTGTTTTTCTACAAATAGGTGTAAGCCTGTAAAGTACAAGCTATAATATTATAAACTGGTCAAAGAATCTATTATCATATTTTCGAGTTAAAAACAACCTTTGCAGTTTTGTATGTCTCTGGATATGATACTTTTATCATCCATACAATTTTGTTTCTCAGGCCATTATACCTCCCAATACGAACAGTACTAACTCTGGGCAACTTCAGCGTCTCCAGCAACTTGATACCAGAGACGAACACATCATACCTACGTTTCTTAGCACAAGAATGTACCCTGTTCTTGTCATACCTAATCGGGGCCAAAGCAAATATGCCGGTACCCCAGGACGATGACAAATATCCGGATATAAGTAAAGACTATGTTTGTGTTCTTGATGTTGGATTGTTTGAACTGTCTTTGCGGATGGAAGACAAAAGTAATAGCGTGAGTGTTTTAATATGTTCTTTGTGTCAAACGATTATTACCAGGTAATTTGCGTATGTACACTTGATAGCCGGAGAATAATGCAGTCTTTAATTACTAATTTACAAAGCGTACATATAGTCTTAAATATAATATAACAGGAAAAGTTGACTGACCGACTGACTGACTGATCTATCAACGCAAAGTTCAAACTACTGGACGCCAAGTGATATAGCGATACCATGCCGTGTAGAAACCAAAAGGGTTTAATAAAAAAAACTGCTATACCGCTTCCAGGTTAGCCCGCTACCATCTTAGACTGCATCATCACTTACCACCAGATGAGATCGCAGTCGAGATTTAACTTGTACTTATATAAAAATATTATAAAAATATATAATAATTTTAGATATGTATTTAAAAATTTATTTAAGGCTGACTTGACCGTTTTGTACATATTTTATGGTTGCGGTAAAGTTCTACATCCTAAACTTAGCGTTGTATTTTGTGCACAGTCAAACGACCAGCCACAAGTGGACCTCACAGCGTCAAACAACATGGTGAATATGTATACGTGTTGGGACTCCGCTTCGGCTCTTTGTAGACTGGTCACGTACGTGGCCTCTGATGGAGATTCTCAACCGCCATTCGACAGATCTCGGCATACCAGTATTTGTTCTGATCAGCCTTTGGAGCCTTTAGTAGGTAAGTTTTAGTAACTTAAATGTATGTTAAACTAATGAAAACTGCCATACCCCTTCCAGGTTAGCCCGCTTCCATCTTAGATTGCATCATCACTTACAACCAGGTGAGATTGCAGTCATTGCTACCTTCGGCGTGTAATCATGACGTAATTCGCATTTTTAATACCGAACTATGTGCCTAAATAAGATGTCGAGAGTATCTGCGAATAGCATGTCCTCATTCCGTTGCGTGCAAAAAAAGTTCAACTGACGAGCTTAAACTAATCTCATCGTAGACATAATGTCTTCTGCCGGAAACCATTTTATTTACGTAATACTCGAAATAAATTTATTTATAAGATAATATCATCTGACTCAGTAGTCTTTAACTAAAACGTATTTTGAACAATTTCAATTGAATTTTGGACAATTTGATAATTTTCTTAGATCAATATCTTAATTATTTCGACCTCTTATTACAATCATTCATAGGCTTAGAAGATCGGCCAATAGAAGAAATCAGAGAATTATCGCCGAGCGAAATTCAACAAGTTAACGATTTGATGGCTGAAGCAATGAAAGAGAGTCCTAATAACACAAGTAAGTTTACTCACTTGAGTTTTATACCCAAGTATGGTACGCGACAGGTCGATATAGCAATCAGGGTGGGGACGCCCCGCACACCCGTACAGTCCCCGCGCTAGCATGGTGCGAGATAGTGCGGGTGACGTCCAGATGTGCGGGGCGTTCCCTCGCCGCATACCCCAATTGCCATCTTGACCTGTCGTGTACTATAAGTTTACACGCTTTATAGTTCACAATCATCATGATCGGAAAAACAGAGGGAAAGAGAAGCTTCAGTAGTAGAAAAAAGACGTGACTTAGAAACATCCTCAGAATGGACTAGGATAGCCAACGTAGCACAACTTTTCCGTTTGGCAAAAGACAGGAAATTATATGACGAGATAACGGCCAACTTCCAGAAGATAGTTCACAAAATTAATGAATATTTGATTTTATTTCAGCGGAAGAAGATGAACTAAATAGCTCAACTGAAAAAGAAGGTGTTGAAGTTTTCTTCTTCCCAGACGAATCTAACATGAAACAAAAGCAACTTTCTTCAGAAGCCATTGACACAGAATCTGAGCCTAAGTCCATAGAGTACGAAGATTTGCCTAAAGCAGAAGAGACGCTCGAATCAAAGCCTACAAACATACAAGTAGCTAGGGATCTCGGTGATCCTACTTCTACGCCTAAAACTACGCCGAGGAAGGCTAAACGGAAAAAAGTAAGATGTTTACGAAGTATTGTAGCTTGATTTTTAAATATGTTATTTTAGGACTTGTTTCTAAGTTCTAACCACCCATACATCTAAATATATAAAACAGCTAAAACTACTGGACGGATCGGGCTGTAATTTGGCATGCAGATAGCTACTATGACGTAGGCATCCGCTAAGACAGGATTTTGGAAAATTTAACCCCTAAGGGGGTGAAATAGGGGTTTGAAATTTGTGTAGTCCACGCGGGCGAAGTCGCGAGCATAAGCTAGTTAATATTATAATATTAATAGGTTTTAAGGGAATCCTAAGGGAACTTCGGTTTTTCGAGATAAAAAGTAGCCTTGCTTGTTACACAATTTGCAAGTTTGCGCTTTCTAGCTATTTATATTTTAAAAACCTCGTAACTGCTCCATAAACAGATGAAATCATCTGGAGAAGGTAGCAACACGGATGATGAATACTGCATAGTGGAGGAACAGCCGTACGGACAGGACAACGAAATGGACGAGCCCACAGTGACTTGGCTGGGCAATGGGCCCACGTTTATGGTAGATAACCATTTCACTGTACCGGCCGCCCGCTCAGATGTATTGAAAGCGCCCAAAAGCTTTCCACTGCCTGTGTTTAGGTAAGTTTTTTTTCATAAAATTTAATTTACCGGCTCGGAATACAGCACAGTGGAGAAACAGACTACGGACAGGATAACGAAAATGGACGAGCCCACAGTTACCTGGCTGAGCAATGGGCCCACTTTCATAGTGGATAATCATTTCACTGTGCCGGCTGCCCGCTCAGATATACTAAAAGCGCCCAAAAGCTTCCGGCCACTGCCTGTGTTTAGGTAAGTTTTTTTCATAAAAGTTACTTTACCGGCTCGAAATACTCCATAGTGGAGAAACGGCCGCTGACTATACTAGCCGCGCTATAGAAAGTAGCAGCTCATGTCCGTCTTCAGGAAGCAAGCTATCAAATAAATGATGACCGCGACTTTGTCCATGTGGATTTAGGTTTTAAAAGTAGTCCTTGTCCGTCCCTAGGATGTAAGCTAACTCTGTACTAAATTTCGTCAAAATCGGTTTAACGGACGAGCCTTGAAAAATTAACAGACAGACAGACACACTTCAATTTGTAATATTAAGTATGGATATGGATTATGACATTCTAGCTGATGCCCACGACTTCGATCTCGTGGATTTAGGTGTTTAAAAATCCCGTGTGAACTGTGAACTTGTTGATTTTCCGGGATAAAAAGTAGCTTATGTCACTCTCCAGGTCTTTGACCCATGCAAAAAATCACGTCAATACATTGCGACGTGATTGAAAAACAAACCAACATCAAACACACTTTCGCATTTATATTAGGGTACTGATTTGGTTGTAGGTATACTCTATGCGAGATGAGTCTAACTTGGAACATGTATGGAGGCACCGATTTCCGGCCAAGCAGTGAGTCGTCGTCCAACAAAAAGACAGTTACCATTGACGACTCTCGTAAGCAAGATTCGCCAACAGCTTCAAAGTGAGTTTAATCTTTATTTTAAAACTTCCCGCGACTTAGTCCGCGTGGATTTAGATTTTTTGAAATCCCGTGGGAACTCTTCAACTTTCCGGGATAAAAAGTAGCCTATGTCCTTCCCCGGGGTATAAGCTAACTCTGTACCAAATTTCATCAACATCGTTTGAATGGTTGGGCCGTGAAAAGCTAGCAGCTAAAAATTAAAAAAAAACTAAACTACTATTAGCTAAAAATTATAAAAAATAATCTACAAGGTCTAGTATATAAGCAGAATGCTTTTTGGTGCGCGTCAGATTTTTCTGAATGACAAATTCTGTTATGTTGCGTGCCTTGTATGCAGTGGCGTGCAATTCATAGAAGCATAAAAGTGCTGCTTACCCTAGTTGAAATGACCAGTGCCCATTTTTCTTTATGACCTGCCATTCAGTAGGTCTATATAAGGTGTATCTTAGGCCTATCTTACTAATGCTTACCCTGGCTTCGAACTCTGTGCACGCCACTGCTTGTATGCCATAAACCTTGACTGATTTCTATGTTGCTCTCTAGGCGTAGTAAAGACTACGAGCCGTACGAAGCGAGCAGGGCTATAACGGAGGCGTACCGACGCGGGGGCGTTAGTTGGTCGACGGGCGCTGAACGCGTCAGACCTAAGCAGAAAACGCACAAGTGGGAACTGCGATTGCGGGGAGGGAAATACCGCGATCATCATACTTGCGTCAAGTTGTGCCTTACTAAGGTATGATAAAAGGGTTTGTATTGAACCTGGTATATCTATACCAGTCAGCTATTTTAAAAAAACCATTGCAAGCATTCAGTGATGAAATGTCCTAAGTGATATACTTTCTGAGATATTTGAGTTTAAAACGGTAAAAAATAAAGCATTCATAATTTTGAACTCGAATATCTCAGAAAGTATATCACTAACTATTTGTAAGTGTCCAGTATAAGTTACAAGATTTTATTACTCGAACGGTGAACACTTTTTAATTGTACATAATGACTTAGTCTATCGATTGATAATGTTTTATCATTGCCCGCTGAATCGATGTTTTTTTTCATAGTGGACTTGTAGATTTGCTTACTAGGTTCTATGCCCTTTGTTTTAATCTAGAACTATGTTAATTAACTTTCTAGCTTTACCCGATGATATAATGTAAGAACGTTAATTCACAGTATCTACTACCACTTTTATAAGTAAAACACATAAAATTACATAGACAGAACTTAAAATCATTCCGTCTTGTCCACACGGATGGTGATGATAAGGATGGCACTATTATAGAAAGCTACAATTTGTCCTTAGGTAAAATTTCAACACGAAGTGTACCCGCCAGGAGGCACGCAGGCGTCCCGACAAACTCTCGCCATTACCAAAGTTGAAGTCCTAGACAAACTAGTCTGCAGCGATATCAATAAGTTGCTCAGCCAATACAAGCTCAAGGATGAACCGGAAAGGAAAAATGCTCATATGGTAAGAATCCTAATACTATAGGCACAGAGTAAGAGCGATCACCGATCCGAGTCCGTGAAAATACGGATATAAAAAACTCGGACCGAACTCGAATATTGCTTACGCACTAATCGGCGGGGTTATGACGTAAAACGTTGCAGTAGCGGCAGCAACGCGACAGCAGTATAGCAATGCGCCAGTTCATTTGATGTCTCTTTTCTTCTTCTGCTTATTTTGCTTTGTGGTTATTGCTGTCTCTCTCTAGCCGGACGTTTGACAGCAATGATCGCGAGATTTACGCCTGTCGCAAGCCCGTCGCGAGATACGTAATCACCCCGCCGATCTCGAATCCAAATCTAAGCTATTCAAGTGACTGGCATATTGACGTCCGTTATTCCTACGCAGTTAGTACCATAGGACCATGAAGTAAACAGTATTTAGAGGTCCATGGAAGTAAACCATAGTCTTATTAAAAAGTAAACTGGCAGCTTACGTCAGTACTCTCTGCACCCCACGCCCCGCCCCGCCCCGCCCCGCTGTCAAGCTGCGCGGATGTTATGTCCGATTTGAATCCGAGGCACATCCGAGGTATTCTCACGGATGACGGAAAGAACTCGGATGACAATTCCCACAGGGTTAAAAAACATAATCCACTTGGATGAAGTCGCTAGCATCATCTAGTAATTACATCACAGTTCACATTAATATTATAAAAGCGAGAGTTTGTATGTGTGTTTGTTACTCTTTCACGTAAAAACTACTGGACGGATTTGACTGAAATTTGGGATGGATTGAGGATGAGATTACGTCCTGGATCATAGAATACTTTTATCCCGGAAAATCAAAGACTTTCCACGGGATTTTTGAAAAATCTATATTGACGCGAACGAAGGCGTCATCTGGTATTTAAATAAAACAACATCAAGATTAACTTTTTTAGCTAATTGTGAAAGCAGTCCACCTGCGAGCTGATGCGGCGTTGCCTGCTCAAGAATGCTGTTTGAAGGTCTCCCTGCTCCCATTGAGGTTCAATTTGGACCAGGATACTCTTGCATTCCTCGTTGGATTCTTTTCCAAACTCGGAACTGATGAGGCTAGTGGTAAGTTGGCTTAAAAATACCTTAAGCGCCATCAAAGGTCGAGTTATACGTGACGTGCACGAGACGGGACGGGAAGATTACTTGAACTACTATTGGACAACTTGAAAACGGACGGGACGGGACGTTTTACTTATCCAATAGTAGTTCAAGAAATTCTCCCGTCCCGTTCCGTGCACGTTACGTATAACCCGACCTTTACACAAAAGAGGCGTAAAAGTTTACCTTACGCGCGGCGCAGAAGTAGCGCAGATATGGTGCCGCTTCAAAACTTATGAAAGCGACGCGTCGTGAATTATACCAAAACGGCACGGCGCAGGTATGTCGCTTCGCCGCCTGCGTTATTGGTTCTACGTCTGTGTAAATCGCGCCTCATTTGTTCTAGAAACTTCAAAAACTACAAACAGTCACAATTATACCTTCAATGCAAAAGTGAAACGATTTTCAGGGTTCCTTACCCGAAGTGTGCTAACAGGACCCTATTACTAAGCCTCCACTGTCCGTCCGTCTGTCTGTCAGCGGGCTGTATCTCATGAACCGTAATAGTTAAGAGTTAAAATTTTCACAGCATGTGTATTTTTATTGCCGCTATAAGAACAAATAATAAAAAAATTCAAAATGGTCATAAAATTACACACTATCTTATACGATGGATGCGAGTCGACTCGCACTCGACCGGTTTCATTAAACTAAAAATAGAAATCTCCCATTTTAAACAGAAGAAGACGCGAAGAGCATAAGCGGGCTGTCAACAGAATCGAGTGGGTCTCGCCAAACAACGCCCACGCATAGACCGCCCGTCATGAGCATCGGCAGCCATTTGCGTGATCCGCCGCCCACGCCCACGTCACTCGGGGATGGGGACTGTCTGTCACTCAATGATACAGGTAAACAGAACACATCAATTTACATACATATGCACATAATATTCAAAACACTTGTAAAGCCCTGGAGCATTTCGTACATGCTGTTTTTTACACCTACACACACACACACATATTCGCACACACGTAGTTATCAATCAAGAATTTAAAACGATTGTTGAGAGTCAAAATAATTTCAATTTCAATTTTCATTTATTGCATTTCCATAAATAATTACATCATATTAAGTATGTACAAAGTATTATGGATACCCAGTTTGGGTGTCGCAATTTGGTCCTTAGACCTTAGTAGGGAGACCGATATTATTATTTATTTTTATGTTCGTCGTTTAGGAAATCATTTACTTACTTACTTACACTTTTTCTACGCAACGAAAATTAACAAAATTTCTTGGACAATGGAAAGTTCAAGAAAATTTTCATTGCTGGCTTTATAAGGCATTTTGTATACAGAATGATAGGTTCAAATGGGCTTAAATCTATCTGTCACATTCCGGCTCTATCTGCAGGGAACATTGTTGAAAAGATTTGCTATTTTAGGCTGAATAGTTAAAATGAGTCAGATTTATTAAGAGACTAGATGATGTCCGAGACTTCGTCCGCGTGGATTTAGGTTTTAAAAAACTTGGGGAACTTTGATTTTTGGGATAAAGCGTAGCCTATGTTGGTCTCCTTGATCTATCTCAAGCTATCTCTGTACCTTTTCTTAAAATCGGTTAAACAGATGAGCCTAAAAAATCCCATGGGAACTCTTTGATTTCCGTGATAAAAAGTAGTACGTAGAGGTTCATCCTCGGGTCGCAAGGTATCTCTGTACCAAATTGACAAAATTGATTAAACGTAACATATTAATCGGGCCGTGAAAAGCTAGCAGACGGATAGACGCACATTTTTGCATTTAAAACATTTGTTTTAACCCTGGCTTGAAGCAAAGGCTGTAAGGCAAAGCCTGGCTCTGAGCAAAGTAAACTCTAGTTCCTTTTAGTGTGTTTTGGGTATAAGTCCCGCAAATTGCTATTGCGCTGGAACCGTGTCTCATTAACATCGAAATAACGTCATTTTGACGTCGGCCGAAATAAAAATATAAGTACCATCAGCTCGAAACTTCAGTCTACTAAAATAGCGGCCACGCGCAGTAGCAATTTGCGGGCCTTATGCAACCTAAATATTTGGGAAGATTATTAACGAAATGCTACTTACCGTTTTCGTTATATGCATTACCTTTTACCAGTAATGCGGGATGATGAACCGCTAATGGAGACGTATGAAGCGGAACGTCTAGTGTCAGAAAATCTGATACAACTGGAGCAAACATTAGAGGAAGACTTCCAACGTTTGGGCATTAACCAAGAGAAACCCACCACTAAAGTGCCAGATTCTGAACCCGTGGATGACTCTCCAATATATTTCAGGTAAGATTTTTGATTCTGTTTAACTTACCTACTTATTTAATATTTTATTATAACGTGTTGTGCTTTTTGCTCTGTTAACGCACGTAAAATGTCACTTTAAAAATCAAGTAATTTATGTAAAATCGCGCGGAAACCGATCCAATATCTCCACTACCTTCTCTAAGGCTTCAATGTTAATGCGTTTCCATCTTGGACTATAGTCCAAAATGGAAAATCTTCTTAATTGTAACTTATAGTATAATATGCGTTTCAACATGGAGAGCATCGCCATATTTGAAAAAGAAATATCAAACTTAAATTCGAGATTTTTTTGGTCTGTTAATTTTTTAAACTTTTGCTTTCTTTAAATATATTGAGAAAATGAAATAGATCTAGCAAACATTTTTGTTGCTTCTAGTATAAATAGGTTACGAACAAGGTACTTCGTATCTTCATTGAAATTCTTTCAAATAATATGATTACTTGTTGTCGGACGCAGTTGTGTTTAGAGATTTTCAGCATCTATCTACAAGTGTGTTTGGTGTACAAAAAGTACATTTTCATTTAATTTTCATCATGTTCAAGTGCAAATCAACGAATAAAAAACAAAAATTATTTCAGGCGCGTAGTGTTTTCACCCGAAGTGCCAATCCGGTTGGACTATGTAGGCAAACGGGTAGACCTGTCTGCGGGACCCGTAGCGGGACTACTCATGGGATTAGGACAACTCAACTGCTCTGAACTAACACTCAAGAGGCTAGATTACAAGTAAGTATACATTTATAATGATAATGCATTTACATGAAAGCTCAGAGTCACTCAGCGGGCGATGAAGGGAGCTATGCTTGGAGTTTCTATACGCGATCATCAATGAAATGAGAAGATCCGTAACGGCTTGCGAAGCTGAAGTGGCAATGGGCATAGTTCGAAAACCGATAGACGTTGGGGTCATAGTGCTAGAATGGCAACCTAGGTAGACAGACTACATCAAGCGAGTCGCAGGGAGCTGCTGGATCCAGGCGACGCAAGACCGTGGTGTGAGGAAGTCCCTTCAAGAGACATAATTATGCCCAGCAGTGGACGTCTATTGGTTGATGATGATGATGATGATGATACATTTCTGATAGCTATATACCATGATAGATTGTGCATGCGACTTCATCCGCGTGGATTTAGGTTTTTAAAATCCTGTGGAAACTTGATTTTCTGAGATAAAATTCTGTCTTGTTAACTATTTATATATTTTTTTGTTTTAGATTAGGTTTACTGGGTCTGGAAAAGTTAGTGCAGTGGGCGCTACACGAGTGGCTCTCGGACATCAAGCGACACCAGCTGCCTGGATTGCTGAGTGGAATTGGTCCTATGCACTCACTCTTACAAATAAGTAAGTCCAATATACACTGTTTTTTAAACTAGGTATGGGGAATATGGGGAAATCCAAAACCATAGGACATACAGAGAACCTAGTTTTGGCATAGTTAATGCAAGCATGGCATGACAGGAATGGCCAACTTCACGTCCTGATTTTTTTAGTTCAATACAATGATCTTTACATGAAACTGAGTTGATCCGCATCAAAAAAAAATTTAGTCAATTTAATTGATTTTTATGGACAACTAGCTGATGTTCGCGACATTCGTGAAAAGTGTCTTAATTTGATCCTAAAGTGTTAATAAACTACCAATAAAAATTTACAAAAATATTCGTTCGATTAGTGCAATAAAAATGCATTTAAATTTTGCATTTCTATTGCCGCGAAAACGCTACCCGCCATCTTTTTAGGTTCATGAGCTGTCATGACGTCACACGGATTGATAAACCACGGTGTTTTCTTATGAAATATATTACAACTTCAATCCATGTGACGTCACGGTCGGAATTCGTCATGGCGTCATCAGCTTTAAAACCTTTAAAATGGATTATAAAATTCATTATGTAATTGTATATATATGTAATAGCTAATACTATCTTGATTATACATTTGAGACTTTTTCTCGCTTGGTGTAAAATACCGTATTGTGTCGTAGTAACCGGCATTCGGGATCTGGTGTGGCTGCCGGTGGAGCAGTGGCGGCGCGACGGCAGGCTGGTGCACGGGCTGCGGCGCGGCGCCGCCTCCTTCACAGCGCGCACAGCCGTCGCCGCGCTGGACATCACTGCGCGGCTACTGCATCTCATACAGGTAAGGACACATAGATGGACACTATGAGATCGAATAATTAATATTACTGTCGCTCTTTTCTCTGAACACTCAACCATATTTGATGTGTATGCGATGCCATAGAAAGCGCGATCAGAGCTATACATGGTCTAGTTAGGATTCCGTACCTCAAAAGGAAAAAAGGAATCCCTTATATGATATCACTGTCACTAGTTTGACTTGATTAGATTTTTTTTCAATTTTGCTTGAATGGTGCGGTGCCCCTTTTGCTCGGTGTAAAATAAATTCACTTTAATTTCAGGCTACAGCAGAAACAGCGTTTGACATGTTGACCCCAAGTCCATCGCTACCCCTCACCGAGGCGCACGAGAGAAGGTCCCGTCGACGTCGCCGCGACCCCTCGCGACAACCAGCCGATATACGAGAGGGGGTCGCCAGTGCCTACAACACTGTTAAAGAGGTAAGAGGTGATTCGATACTCAAAATCTATCAACGTTGTCGAGATGTAGATGTATTTACATTTACGGTAACCAAAGGTTAGGAAGGACAGGGTAGGTCTGGGTAGTTAGCGCATACTTCTAATAATGTTTAAGCGTACTAGTGTAAGACCTATTGTATCGCAGGGTTTTGCGGAGCAGGCAGCCACGATGGCGGTGGCGGCGCGGCGCGGGCACGGCGCGGGCGTGCTGCGGCACCTGCCCGGCGCGGCCGTGACGCCGCTGGCGCTGGCCGCCGCGGGTGCCGCGGACGTGCTGGGCGGCGTACGCGCGCACCTGGCGCCGCATCTGCACAGAGACCACGCCGACAAGTGGCGCCGCCCCACAGGTGAGATCTGCTAACCGAGGCCGCGACATGGCGGCGCGGCGCGGGCCTGCAGCTGCACTTTCCGGGCCCTACTGTGACGCCGCTGGCCACCCCGGACGTGCTGGGGGGCATGTGCGGGCACGGCGAACCACTAGTTTTTAGTTATTGGTATATTACCTATTTTTAATTTCACCATATCTTATGATGATGATGATTAAAATTCTAGGCTTCAGCAGAATAAATAACTTTTTTGTTTTTAATTCATTTCAGATTCTACTGATTGATCTTCAGAAAAAGAACACACAAGAATAAGTTGAGGAAAATGTAGTATTTCATTAAAAAATGTAAAAAAAAAATTGCGAGTATGTAGTACATGTCGTTAAAATGAAGTCACTGACTTTATTTAAGATAATAAAGTACCTACTTATGTTATAGCAGAGAGCAAGGTTTTTTAAGATGTGATATATTTTTATACAAATCCGATAAATATGATGATGTATAATACTTAATTTTAATTTTTAGAACTTGTCATATCAAATAAGCAAGCGTTGCTTCAATTTCGCTCGTGTTTGTTGATACTAAAGTATGTAGCACACACAACGCGCGACGGAAAATTTAAATTCCTTCATGCATTTGACTGTTTACATAATGCGCGCAAAACAACTAGTGCAAGCTGAATTTGCAACATGGTTGCGCAGGTCACATACAAAGGATTAAATGCACAAGCCCGGCTAAAATCTGTTTTTGTACAATGTGCAGTACGCTTCTTGTTCAGATAGGACTACTTGTTTACGTGCATTATGTTTTACAACTTATATGAAACAGGTTACCTACCTTCGTGCCCTTGGATGAAGTATAGTCTGGATTTTATATGGATAGAACTACATTCATACATATATAATTGAAAAAAGCAAGTTGCGCCATCAAACCAAAATTTCCATAAAAACGCTAATTTATAATTTGTCCCTTACGAGTATTTAAGCAGTTTCTCAACTTCAGACATACTTTATCTAAAGTCGCACGACGTAGTCGTCTCGCGTTCTGTTTGTCTCAGCCTAAATATTGGTGCTTGATGTTCCAATGACTGGGATTAGCATTTTGAAGCATTTAGTTGCTTATTATTAGGATTAATAAGGGTCCATACAGGCCATCTGTCTGCGGTACCCAAATAGGTGTAAATATTTTTTATAATTTTATTTCATAACTGAAAGATCGTCGGGTGCCATGAAAAAAACAGTAGTAACAATAATATTAAAATTTTATTTTTTTAATTGCATATAACTGAATTCTCTATTTTTGGCGTTTTGATTAGAATTCCTATGTATATTTTTTTTTATTTAGGTATATCAAGCTAGCGATAATAATATTTCACGAGTGATATTTTATAGGCTAGTGAAGTAAAACTGTAATGTTAGAAAAATTACTATCAATAAAAATTGTATCTCTTTTTGTAACAAAATAGATGCTAGTAAATAAATAAGTTATCTGACTGTGTTGCTTTTATTTTTAAAGGACGCTTTACTGGGGACAAAGTTGCCTTTGATGACAACACAGATATGCTTTGAGCTTCGACGTACACACGATAAAATAATCATCATCATGATCAACCCATCGCCGGCTCACTACAGAGCACGGGTGAGAAGGGTTTTGGCCATAGTCTACCACGCTGGCCATTTGAGGATTAGTAGACTTCACACACTTTTGAGAACATTATGGAGAACTCTTAGGCATGCAGGTTTCCTCACGATGTTTTCCTTCACCGTTAAATCAAGTGATATTTAATTACTTAAAACGCACACAACTCCGAAAAGTTAGAGGTGCGTGCCCGGGATCGAACCCAAGACCTCCGATAAGAAGGCGGACGTCCTAACCACTAGGCTATCACAGCTTTTTTAATATGATAAAAAGAATAATAGGGTTATTTTAATTATTTATTTAAATATAATACAAATATTTAATCTAAACTATTGCCTATTATTTAATTATCTATGCTTCCTTATTCTTCTCCTTTGGCTCAGGATACTTATCGTTTAAAAAGCTTTTAACTTCACCATACTCAGTTTTTAAATTCAATCGAATTTTTTCATGGTTCCTGTACTTCTCGTATTTCTTGAGATAAATCTGATAGTGGGGCATCGTCTCATAGAAACGGGGGAACTTCTTTCTTTTGAGTATGACTCTATCGTTCATAACATATTGAATGAAATCTAATGTCTCGTCTTTGGGGATTTCCTCTTTGGTTCTGACGTAACTAGGAGTGGCCACTACGGTGGGGTATTCTTCGTTTTCTGTTTTATATTCGACCAAGTGAAGTTTCTTCTCTTCGGCTAGTTGTTGATGTGTTCTCTGAAATAAAGTATTGAAATGAACTTTTAAGCAAATACAATTTATAATGTTCCAGACTCAACTGAGTGATTCATTATTTAAAAAATAATAAAAACAACACTGAATGGGTCATCTATATTCTATACACATTAGGTATATACATTTAAAAAAATCTTATTAAAATGATAGTTATTAGGAGATGCATATTTTTTTCTTGCCAATTATTAATAAACGTCAAGTAACTGGTTTATTGAAGTTTTTGATAATATGCGAACATTTTTCAAGAACTACAACCAATATTTATTTTCAATTATAACATATTTGTTGTCAATGTGGATTTAAAAACACTATAATTTATGTAGTAAGGAGACTTATAGGCAAAGATTCGCCACTTTTGGGGAAGCTTCAGAGTCTTGATCACCGCCGAAAAGTTGCCGGCCTATCAGTATTTTACAGGATATATTTTGGAGAGTGTGCTCAGGAGCTGTTCGATCTTGTCCCTCCCTCACATTTCTACCACCGTACCGCAAGACACCGGGCGTGTTTCCACCCCTATGTCGTCAACATTCCATCTTCGCGTACAAAACGCTTTGCGTCTTCATTCCTTATACGCATGGCTAGGGTCTGGAATACTCTTCCTAGATCAGTGTTTCCTGTCAATTATAATCCGGGTATCTTTAAAACAAAAGTGAATAGGCACCTTCTAGGCAAACGCGTCCCATCTTAGGCCACATCATCACTTCCCATCAGGTGTGATCGTTGTCAAGCGTGCGCCTATAACGAATAAAAATTAAAAAAAAGTAAAGAACAGGCTGTGAAAAGGTAACGGACAGGCACACTCGCATTTATAATATTAGTATGGATGTACCTGTTGTAACAATCCAATGAAGAAAGCTTTAACAATATGCTGCAAGTTGTTTGAGCCCTCAAGTTTGGCTCTGAGATCTTTGATGCCTATCGCTTGACAGATCTCCTTGATCGCTCTATGACAGCTCAATCCATATCCCTTATTCTTTTTCTGAACATAGATTTTAGTTTTTCCAAATGCAGTGAAGAAGTCATGGAATACTGGAAATAAAGTTTTCAATAAGTTGGAAATAAATTAAAAACCGGCCAAGTGCGAGTTAGGCTCGCGCAACGAGGTTCCGTACTACAAAAACTATGATGCATAAAAATAAATAAAAATCTATTTTAGAATATACAGGTGAAGACCTTTCATATGATACCCCACTTGATATAGTTATCTCACTTCGAAAGTTGAAAATACTAATTATTAAGTTTGTGACCACAATCTAATTTTTTTGTGTGATGTAACCACAAATTCAAGGTGCTGCTGTATCTGGCGGCCACAGGATTTGACAAGGAAGTGTGAAGTTGAGGCAAACACAATAGATCGGAGACGGTCGTAGTGATTCAAGGATAGCAAGGACCTGTATAGCCCCAAAGAAGAAGAAGAAGAACCACAAATTCACGGTTTTCAGATTTTTCCTCGAATGTCAGCTACAAAGACCTACCTACCTGCCAAATTTCACGATTCTAGGTCAACGCTAAGTACCCTGTAGGTTTCTTGACAGACAGACAGACAACAAAGTGATCCTATAAGGGTTCTGTTTTTCCTTTTGAGGTACGGAACCCTAAAAACGATCATTACAACTAGGAATATTAGGTTCTGTGAAAAACTAACTAAAATTGAGCAAATACCTAATCCTTTCACAATGTTGGAAGAAACTATTCTATTAACACTACTCTATATTATCCAGACCCATCTTTTAGTATAGAGATTTGCACGCAACCAAAAAGCCATCATAACTTACTCTCCCTATATTATAATTAGTAAAACAATGCACTAAAACTAAAACTAAACTAACTAAACTAAATACTTCACCTGTATGTCCATCACATATTTCAAAATGCATGAGTTTCTTTCCAGCCCTGTTCTTAGCTTTTCTTAAAGCAGCTGGTACTTCTTTGGATTTTCCAAGACCAAATCCTGCCAAACCTTGACCATTGCCTGTGACAACCTTAAACAAGAACAGTTTTTTTTAGGTACTGTTAATTCTTACTATGTTACCAAACTATATATAGATAGCTTGCCTAATCTACTTACTGTACAAATTTTGCCTTTGTGCCATGACATGCCAATGGTGCCAAAAATACAATCAATGCAAAAAAGTTATGTAAGTACTAGCTTATGCTCGCGACTTCGTCCGTGTGGACTACACAAATTTCAAACCCCTATTTCACCCCTTTAGGGGTTGAATTTTCAAAAATTATTTCTTAGCGAATGCCTACGTCATAATAGCTATCTGCATGCCAAATTTCAGCCTGATCCGTCCAGTAGTTTGAGCTGTGCATTAATAGATCAGTCAGTCAGTCACCTTTTCCTTTTATATATTTAGACTTTATATTGTATATATAGTTCTTATTTTGTACTACAAATCTCTTAAAATAAAAGTATTGTTGTTTATATAAAGTCGTTGTTATAAAAAATCCTCTGTAATTTGTCAGTTTGCTTCTTTTTTTAAGTTTTGCTTCTAAGAAATAGTATTATTAAATAATTTTAAAATTTACCATAGCTTGAAAATTTCTGGTGCGCCCAAGACTTCCTTTCATGATGAGCAAAGATCTGAGTTGAAGGACTTTAGTGTCAAAACCAGTGAACTCCTCTTCATGAAAAGAAAATTACTCAGGTTAAATTATTGTCAAGCAAACAAAACACTTAATCCATACAAATATTAATTTAAATGTGAAAGTGTGTCTGTTTGTCTATCTGTCTGCTCTAATCTTTTCACAGTCCAAAGATATTCACAAAAACATTGAATAATTACCATCTCCAACTGGATCTGGGGGTCCAATACTGCGGCCAGGCATGCTTGAGCCTGACCAACCTCTTTCAATGGGGCTAAGTTTTAATCTTCGGAATTTCGTCATTGAATCTCTGAGCTTAATCAGCTTTTCCATTCTGTAATATATTTTTATAAATAATAGAAATTAGCACAATATTTAATTTGTTTTGTTATAAAGAAATTTTTCTTTTTTATTAAGAATGCAATTTAAAACTTTTAAGTCCTCTTGCTTTGGTGTCCCAACTTTTATAGGTATTTAAATTGCAGTTTTAACTTCGACTTTGATTGATATAGGTACATTGTGTGTTGTTTTTATATTGATAAATGTAGAAAATTAAGAACCTCTTCTTTGGCAGTTGGTTAAAAATAATTGAAATTACCAATTAATTTAAAGCCTTATCCCCCCTTCCCACTTGTTATTTGTTGCTTGATATTTTAGTGGCAGTACAGTTTGACACAAAATTGGTTTCTGACAAGTGTAAATAGCTTCATAAAAATTTGTTGTCAGCTGGAGGATCTGGACAAATGACAAGTGGGAACGATGGTTTAGACTAGAGGTAGGGCTATTTGAAATAAAACAGGTTTTTGAAATAAATAACCCTTAAAACATTTAGAATATCTACCTTTCTGGGTCATCGGGAAGGCGTTGCTGCTTAAGCAATTCTCTCCCCCTTATGACTGGTGCAGACAAGCCAGGCCACAGCATGTTAATCTTGCCCACACCAATCATCTGTCCGCGATTCAAATCTCGAATCCGAATCCGCCCGGCACCTTTACCACGACCTTTCTTCGCTCCTGCATTGCTTACTGAAGTAACTGACTTCCATAATTTTTCCGCGGGTACTAGAATTAAACGAAATAGATAAGTATATAACCATACTAAATAAGTACAAAAATATAAGGAAGAATACTTACATTTATTGAAGAAATTAATTGAAACTACTGAGCTAGTACTAAACTTTTTGAGGTTATACACAGTATTTTGATGTAGCGGGTTTGTATTTACAACCAAACTTAGGGGCTTAATTAAAACACTTCTAAGTGCTAGTAATTTGGAAGCCATTTTAATAGTAAAAAATTGATTATTTATTAGAAAATATAAATAAATGGACTTCCATTGGAAATATTTTGTTAATTTTGACAACTGTGAAGTGTAAATTTGACAGAACTCAGATTATAACTCTTGTTACCATAGACAAATGAATGAATGAGTGGTTGAAATTACGTTTACGAACGGATTGTAAGAATGTCAATGAAATGACATCTCCATTTACGTGGCTGACAGATTGACAACAAGGGCCGAATACCAAAACCTTTGAAAATATTGAATCTTATTTTAAATAATTAATTACTACTGAAATTTATATTAACTCATGTAATTTTAAAGTCCGGAGGTATAATGGGTCTCTGCAAATGTCCAAAACGAAGGGTGACGAATCAATTTTGTTTCGAACACCGTGTAAATGTTTGTGAATATTGTATGGTCACAAACCATCCAAAGGTAATTATCACTGGATTTAATTGTGTTAATGTCTGTGACTAGTGACCACCTATAACAAGTGTGCTTTATTGATTCTAGTGCATCATACAGTCATACCTTCAATGGTTGCAAGACAGTGATTATAATCCCATTTGTGAAATATGTACAAAAACTCTATCAGAAGGGGAATGTATTCGACTCACTTGTTATCGTAAGTATTTGCAATTTTAATGTTACTTTAGTGATTATATAGGAATACATGTAAACTTTTGTGTATTCTCTGTTTATGTACTTGTAAATCATATACCTACTGCTAGGTATATGATTTAAAAGAGCTACTTTTTGCTCTGGTACCATATTACCATAACTGTAAGTATTACTTAACCGTTTAATTTTAGATGTATTTCATTGGGAATGTGCCGAGCAAAGATATCGAGCCTTGCCTCGCACTACTGCGCCTGCAGGTTACCAGTGCCCCTCCTGCGCAACTCCTGTGTTCCCACCACAGAACCTTGTGTCCCCTGTGGCTGATGTGCTTAGGGAAAAGCTGGCTGGTGTCAACTGGGCCAGAGCGGGTCTTGGTCTGCCTTTGGTTAGTATTTAGTTTAATTTGAATATTACACTTGTTTAAATACTGGAAGGTTTAATAACTATTCACGGTATCTTAAATATTGATTGATTTGATATTGATTACTTAGAATCCTTTCGTGTTTGGAGGACAAATGGTGATGGATGGATGGTGCAATATTAATTGTTTATAGATAGATTATTTCAGCCATAAATGGTACAATTTTTTTATTCTTACTACCGTGTTTTATGTACTACATGATTTAATAATAGCTTTCAGAGGACCAAGACTTGAAAGGTGCAGCGGGCAGACGCAGCCAATCACCAAACCAATCACAGTTCTTTGCAAACTCAATTGATCAGCAGAGAGGCACTCCGGTCGGAGCGAGTGATGATGAGTCTACCAACCAGTCTACAAGTAGCACTCCACATTCCATTGTACAAATTCCAGATGAACCTGTCAATATTTATGATGGCACTTCTGTCAAAAGGAGTGATGCTTTGCAAGGTACTTTACACAATAATAAAAAAATTCTGATCAGATTTGTTTTTGAGTCAATTTGAAGTTGTCTTTTACGATTGGTGTGGTCTAATTGTGACAGGTCAGTACTTATCAATCTTAATGGTTAATCTACTTTGATCCAAGTGAAACTGGGTGGGTTAACCAACTTTGGCCTTACATTTCTTCCATTTTATTAGTGTAACAAACTATCCGTCCGCGCGCCCGCCAGATACTTTCTCACCCGCACACTACTAACTGCACCGTTCTACAATACGTCATTGAGTCACCACCTACGCAGGCGCAGGGATCTGTGTGTATATAAGAGCACGCCCGCGAGTACAACATCGATTCACAGCCTAGCAGCTGGCCTTAGAGTGATAGCCTAGCAGTCCTCTAAGACCAGTAGGGTTAAGGAGTGAGGTAGCTACCTGCAGCCCACTCTGACAACCAGTCGAGGTTACGAACGCTATAGCCTAGCAGTCCATTCTAGCTTAGGATCCGATTTTGTTGTGTACGTTTATTTGTTAATATTATGTAAGGGAAGAATATAGATTTACTACTCATCCTCGAGTTTTACTTCTACCGCCCCTACATTAGTAATTATTATTTCTCAATGTTCTCTTATATGAATTGATGTAAATGTAAAAACATACTCTTAGTAGTAGCATGTTGAGAAACCCCTATCATTAATGAAAAGGGCTTTGGCTTATCGCAAAACAATCACATCTAGCCTCAGTGAACACTATTTTTTTATTAATAATTGAATAATAATAATTAGTGAATTGCTTTTCTTTGATTTAGGTGTTCAAGCACCGAGAAAAGGATTTAAGTCATTGGATCAAAAACCACTAACAAACTATGACCATGATGAGAATAAATATAAACAGAAATCAACCTTTGCATGGATCAGCAGATGGTGGAAGTGAGTAACACATATATTTTGAACATTTAATATTATAAAAAGATTAGAAAATAGATGTAAATTTTAAACTAAGCTATTTCTAACATAATTTGGCAATGATGCTAATTCATATTTTGTACACGATCCCCAAATAAAATGAACAGGTCTAAAAGTTCTATCTATCAATTTTAGATTTTGTGTATAACCAAATAAGCACCAATATTAATATACTTTTCAGAAATACCCTGCCTTCATCCCGTGTCAGAGGAGCCGGTGGCATTTATAGACGATACTGGATCATGCTCTTTGTGCTTATTGCCATTCTCGTAGTATTATTTCTATTGAGTCATAGAGATGTTGACGATGATAATCCATTTGGCTCTATACAAGATGATGATAGAAGGATATTACAGAAAAATTGATGAAACACAACATTATTTATATAATATTTATGCTAGTAATATATTACTTCATTAAATCAAGCAATCTTTAGTGATATAATTATAATTGATGTCTTCTGTTTAGTTATAAATAAAATAATTAACAAATCTTTGTGTATCATTTTATAAGAACACTAGAAGAATTTAATTAATTGATTAAGTAGGGTTCACAATGGGATGATGATAAACAAACTTTTTACATTACATATTTACAAAATCTTAGTACATGTGCTTACATCTTTATCTAAAAATAATACTGAAAATATGTCATTATAGAAATCAGGATAATATTCACAGGCTCTACGGCAATCTGGCATCCAGTTTACTTCTAATAACTTAGGTTGCATAAGTTCATCTTTATTACACTTCTGCCAGCTGAGCATGATATCTGCAGCATACACTGCTCTTGATTGTGGACTCTTTGCAATACCACATGGAGCCTCTTTTGAAGTAGCTCCAATAAATAATTCTGAGATCATATTGAAAATAGATTTTTCTACTTCAGCCCAGTCATAGTTCTCATACTGATAAGACCAAGCATCTTTAAAGTCTTTACACAGTAACCTAAACAGAGGTGCACCTTGAGTGTAATTCATCACAGTGAAATGTTTTTCATAATCTTCAAAGTTTTCCATAGCAAAAGCGTTATTGGAAAATCTTAAGAAAAAGTTATTATAAACATAAACTTCTGTGGGGTTCACTGATTTTAATAGGATCACATAACGAATGTCAAACTTTACTTTTCCTACATCAGGTCTATCAAAAAGCACAGGGTTTTCTATATATTTTTGAGCTATTTTAGGTCCAGATAGAGGTAGCCGGCACAGGAAATCTAAGGTATCAGTAATGTAAGTGTCTAGACCTCTAGCAAGATTGTATGGTTTACATATCCAATGATTGTCCAAACCTTGTGTTTTCCTTTGCATATAATATGCTACCAGTTTAGGCAGTTCTGTTTTCATATTGAATGTAGTTGGCAACCAAACTGGCAAGGTTTCAAGTTCATTCATTTCAATATTGGTTTCTGGAACTCGCCTTGCTACAATTGCTAATAGATCCTTGATGGTAATAACATATTCAAATGGAAATTGATTTATAAACTTTTGTGGAGAATTAATACTTAATTCCTTGTAAGTCTTAAAATGATTTACAAACCATAGAATATCTGCATCATTTTCATTGTCAACTATTTCAAATTCAGGGGTAGTCAAATACTGGTTAATGTATTCATACGCTGAATACACTTTGAGTTTGCTTAGTGGCTTTCTGTCTGTCAACAGTTCTAATTCTGGAAGAGTTTCCACAATGTGACCCGATAAAAAATAATTTACATCAGGCTCCTCTTGACTGAAGCTTTCATCAAAGTGCTCATAATATCTCCATGGAATAAGCATTGCTTCTCTTTGTAGTGGGTCCGAATATTGGCCCTCAACAAAATTCCTTGTGACAATATCCCCTTCATCAACATTCTCTATTGGAAAAAGTAAAGTATAAGTAAGTTGCTCTGGGACATGTATGAAAGGCACCATGCGAAAATTTGGACTATCCGAATGAGTGATGCCCGAACCTAGTTCGTCCATAACATACCACACTGGCACTCTGTCTTCTACTGACAGCTGCTCACTTTCAACAGCATATGTGTTGGCATATTTCCAAACATTCCTTGACACCTCGTCTATCTGTTCTTCCGTTGTTTCTGAAGTAATCTGCATTAAATTACACATTCTTTCTAGCAGAGCCGGTACGTTTCTTAGGTTATTTCGAATGCTGTTCGCCTTGAAAGTCCACGCGTGATCGATGAGATAAATATTACTGGAATCTGTTCTATCAATGTCTCTAATAGAAATAACGCTCCATAGAGGATCGAAAGGCTCTTTCTCAACATCTTCGTAGTCAATTTTTACCAATTGAAACGATACACCAGAGTCGAATATTTGATCTTTAAGTTTCTTACATAAAGTTGGCCAAAAATGCTCTGGGACGCCAGAAAGCACTAGTTGTGGTTTGTGAGCTGCCAAAAATACGCTGTAGCTAGATATTCCATCCATTTTAATTTATTACCCAAGAGAAATGTGAAAATAAATTTGGTCTGTGAATTCTGTGATAACTTTTGCAAAAAATTATAATACAATTTAGACCACAGCAGACTAGTACAGCCAGTGTAGTTTAGACTCTAGAGTTAGACAAAGCCTAGCCAATAACAATGCAATAACATCGTCAGACCACAGATGGAGTAATAAAGGTAGATACAAGAACGTTTGCTTTCTCATTCACACTAAAAAGAGAGCACATATTAAGTTACTAATGTGATAAACAGAGACGCAGCTAACCTATTTATTGTCCCTTATCGTCTAACTGGTTTCAAGAATACATACAAGGAATGCAACTTTAGTTGCAAAACAAACTTTGAGAATTCGTGGCGTAATTGTATTTCTCATTAGTTATTTACTTGTTTTCACATAAAAAACGTTTAATACAAATATTTTTGATAGGTTAATATAAATGTTGACTACTTAACAATGGTAAAAATCGTCGTGTTATTCATCGTTACGTCGAGCTATCGCTATCTCATACGCGGTTACACAGTACTTCAATCTACCAGTACTCTATCTACGCGTCAGACAGATTAAAAAGGCTAAATAGTTGTTCAACAAATCTGTTCAACTCAAAACATTTATTGAAAATGGGTAACATTGTACTTTTTGATTATAATTATTATTATTAACTAATAGAAATTGCATAAACTTGAGGGTTCCAAACACGCCCTACATGGCTAGCAAGGCCTACAAAGAAGCCCACCGGGCACAAACATGATGTTGTTATTTTTTAATTGAACTGTTTTCAAAAGCAGGGCACATGCCAGCCATGTGCCAGCCACTTGAAAGCTGAAGTCAAATTGTGATTGCTTAAAGCCGGCTACAGATGTGGCCGGCAGTTGGTTAAACTTAGGTGCATCGATCGCATTTGACTAAAATGTCCTACGCCAGAAGCCTCGTTTCGTCTTCCCTTCATTCAGCATCACGTGTCAGCGGCTCGCTTCGCTCGTAATCTCTCACGTTCACTCCACTCGGCCACGTAGTTGCGTTTCAAGACGTATTGTAACCGAATTGCGGTTTTTAGCCATAACTGAATAATCAAATGCCGATGTTGCTTATTAAATGTAACATAGGTATCGCTTATTAATATCGGCTATGCATCTATAAAAAAATCAATTATAAACTCAATTACAGTTTACAGTAATCCGAAAACAAGTCTATAGTCCATTATGAAGTTACAACACGACTGTCTGCGCGGGTAGGTAAGGACACAAGTTCGGAGGTTGCAGAGCTGTAGCTGAGGAGTGTGGCGTCAGGTGTGCCGTGTGACTGTGCAAAGTAGATCTCAGTGCCTATTTAATCCGCCATAATAAGTACTTGTTTTGCGATCACTGTAGCCAGACTCGCTCATAATAACTTATCCTTGCCATTAATTAGATTAGGGTTAAATGATAACAATAGGGCAACATAATATGGCGGAGTAAATTAAAACAAAATCTATTATTTATTGATTTATTTCTGACATTTATTTATAAGCATATGTATATTATTTTATGCTTTAACCATTCATTTCTGGGAACATTAAAGTATCTTACAAACTAATTTATTTATTTAATAATAATTAATAGATCACATTTATGTTTAAATAAGAATATTCTATACAAAAGCAATTTATGACCTCCCAGTCCCATGATAATAAATTATTATTAGTCACAGATTTGGAACGGTTTTTTTTTCGAAAATCCTACCTTGGTCCGATAGGAGTATACCTGGTTAGTAACACAATTTTGCAACAGCCTTTAGCAATATAGTATACCTACACGTTCAAATATAGAAAATTGGTAATAGCAAGGTTAAGATTAGCAACAAAAGTTGCAGAAGTTGACTTCCGCAAGTTTTGTAACTTGCTGGACTTGCCGCAAGTCATAAATGTATGTACATGTACAATATTGCTCGTAGTATAAACAATAGGCTACTTGACACTTTTTTTAAGTAGGTCTTAAATGGTTAATATTTGTCCTATTAGATCAAAAAAATTAACACTATATTTTTTTGCGCCCTAAAAACCGTAAAACTTTAATTTAAAAATATATTTTTCTTAGACAGGTGAAAACACTGTCGGCCATGTTTGGCCGATAGATTATCTGTGCTCTGACGTCATGCATTTGTAAACAACAGCATAACCTCCCAAAGTTTAATAAACATTACTTCTATACTAGTTTACATGAAAAATATAGTAATTATCGTTATTGTATCATCCGAGAACGTAAAAACGCATCGATAAAGACCACAGGAAAGTTGTGGATTAGAGTGCCCAGTGAAATAAATATACGTAACACGCGAAGACTTGCTTAAAGGGATCCTATATGACTAACGACTGCAACCCAAATTTATTTTGCAAAGATCACTTTGTTGTAAGTCTTACTTAATAACATATTCAATTTATAAAGAGAAAACGATAATTTTTACGTTTACTATGAGTTTTTAGAAATATATTACAAAAACTAGCTTATGCTCGTGACTTCGCCCGCGTGGACTTCATAAATTTCAAACCCCCATTTAACCCACTCAGGGGTGGAATTTCAAAAAATCCTTTCCTAGTGGATACCTTCTCTTTACCTACAAAGAACACACCCACCAAATTTCATGTATCTAGGACCAGCTGGTTAGATGTTTAGGCTGTGCGTTGATATATAAGTTAGTCAGGACTTTAAATTTTATATATATGGATACTACGTTAGTCCCCGCGTGACATAGAGATGACATTTCTTTGTTTACATATTTAATGACGTCACATCATGGCTGACAGCGTTTTCTGCATTTCAAATAAAAATAAAAACTGTATTTTTTAAAATTGGATTTATATATCCATCCTGCGTTTTTAATAATTGTTATTGATATATTTCGTTGTCTTAAGCAAAATACTATAATAAATAATCATTTATTGGACGAAATTAGATATGAGTCAAGTAGCAAGTACTTGCGGAATAACTTGCAAGAAGTTCTTGCTAGTCTAAACCTTGCTTAATAATTATTTATTAAAACAATACAAGTTGCAGTCATTTTAGTAACCACTAAAAGTAGAACAACTAATGTTAAAATCTCGCCACCCAGAACTCATGACGTCACACATGGTTGTAAAGTGCGCACAATCCTCTTTGTACAAATGAGCGTGCAATATGTTGTCTCTTTCGCACATTTTGATAAAATATTGCAGGCAGCTGTGTATTTACAAAATTTCGCGGTCGCAGCACAATATCGTGCCACTTGCCGATTTTATCGGCATGTCACGCTAGCCATATGTCACGAATGCGAGACTAAGCCGGGGACGAAACTATGAAGTATGAACCTCAGAACAAGTACCAGTAGTAGGCGCCCTATTGTGACTGATACTGTTAAAGCGAGATGGCTTTATGCATGTAAGCCCTTATCAGAACGTGACGAATGATTTTTTGTCCTTGTCACCGTGGCTAATTTTTTTGTTTGGCAAAATGCATTTTGTACGTGAGATAGTGACAAACAATGTGAGGTGAGGTTATGTTGACTCAAGTATTTTACAGACAATAATTGATGTGTTGAAAATTGAACACAATATTATTTCTTTTTGAATTTGTTGTGCAGTGGTGGGTTGCAGTATACTAGGCTGCAACAGCCGAAGCGAACGTAAAATAAAATTTCACAAGTACCTCTCCACGCGAGTTGCTTATCTGGAGGTATATTTGTGCTGAACAGACAATTTGTTCACGTCATGACTCGCCACTAGTCGCGGCCTATCGTGCCGCGTGCGAATATGTAAATGCAGCTTTACAACTGATTTTTCGACTCTTGGGTTCTCCACTTTGGGAAACGAGAGATCAACATTCGGTTAGACAATAAATTGGAACACAATTTCATATCTATTTATAGCTACTTCAATTGGAATCTGAGTCCATATGAGTTCTGTAATTACGACGAGCCTTTTTTACGCGTTGCCTGAACTTGAAGGCCTGGTACTCCGGGTCGTCCGATACATCGTCTACGGGCTGTTGGTTCCTCGTGGAGCTTCCTGCGACCGTTCCAACTCCACTATCAGGGGTTCTTATTGTATTTGGAGTTTGCCATAAACTTCCTTCTGTACTACAACTGCTCTCTAGTTCGCTTTCATTTGTTTCATTCATTAGTCTCGCTACTGTCCTATTGTAGCCTACTTTAGGGGAAAGCCTGTCTAATATAACTGTATTGACTCTTTCTGATACGTCCTTTGGAGGTGGAGATTCGCTGGAATCTGATCGTTGTATACTAAACCTACCATTTCTTCTTACTCTTCTTAAATTCATTCTCAATCTATGTTCTGGGGGAGAGGACGAGTTGTTACTCTCGGAATCGGGTGGTTCGACCGTTAAAGAATCGCCTAAAGAATCCCTTGATCCATTGATGGGTGTGGGAACAATGTTAATTAGGTTAGTAGGAATGCTTTGGTTGCCATTTTGGTTCCTAGGCGATATCGGTCGACTGCCAACAGATTGGTCGTCATCTGAATCGACCTCTGCTATCCGAAATAGTGCTGAATTGCTTTGCCCACGGTACCCTGTTATAAATTAAAAAGAGTTTTAGGAATGTTCAACATTACAAATATTCCCCTATCTCTCTATCTAATGCTGGTCACACACGATCAAGCTTATCGTTAAGTTTGCAGCGGACTTGAAGCGGCGTCCAGTAAACTTGACGGTGTATGGCTATCAGTATGGCCAGCGTAAGTTTAAGCTTTGGGCTAGTGGATACGACAGTGGTAGTCTAAGTCCTACCTGGATTTCACAGTACGATTATTTTGAACAGCCTCGTTAATGCCAAGAACTTGCTCAAAATAGTAACGTTTATTTGTTCATCTCCAAAACGAGTTTCTTTGAGTGCGACCAAACTTGCCTCACGGCGTAACATGAGTCCGATTTAGGCAGCATCTAGACTTCAGCTGCTTCTAATGGATATAAAACTACTATATTTCTGTAGGTGTACACTGTATATGTTGGTAAAAAGCTCTTCAAAAGAGCAGGGAAAGTTGAAAGTGGGTGGTTACAGTACAAGTTTGGACTATGTAGAATGTGCTTAAAAATGTACCATTGGGTATTGTCAACTTTCGTAAAGAAATCTATAATCTATACTAATATTATAAAGAGGTAAAGTGTGTAAGTTTGTTTGTAGGAAATAATCTCTGGAACTACTAAACCAATTTTAAAAATTCTTTCACCAGTAGGAAGCTACATTACTCCTGAGTGATATAGGATTTAATTTTTTTTTTTTAAATTAGAGATCCCTACGAAAATTGTAATAGGCCATCCGTGCGAAGCTGGGACGGGTCACTAGTAAGGTATAAATAAATTTGATAATGAATTTTAACATAAATGTGTAATTTAATATATTACCTGTACTTGTGCTAGGTAAAGCTAAATTGTCTTCGAAATTGTCAAGATTTGTAAAATTATTATTATCACTACTGTCTTGAGCCATCACGTTACCTGAAACAATGAAAACTTTTTCATTTCCTGCTAACAAACTTGATAGTTCAGGACACAAGTAATCCTCCCTTCGACGACTATCCTTGTGAGATACTAACTATAATTACTGATTCCAAGTTAGTTTGCTTCCATCTTAGACTGCATCATAACTAAGTACCACAGAGATTGCAGTCAAGGACTAACTTGATTCTCAAAAGAAAGAAGGACATACCATTACTCCTTAGATTCATTACTTTTCTATAAGTATTGGTTTTATTCTTTCTTTTAGTGCTTCTGGTGAAGTTCATTCGTCTCCTCAGTGGACGGATAATCTGGAAGAAATTAATTAAAATGACATATAGATTATAGATATACAAACACCCTGGCTTAACGGCTCAGGATTTTAGCTCTTTTAAAATCGCAAAAGACACGACTAAGGAATCCGGTGGGGTGATTACGTAAAACGTTGCAGTAATGAAAGCAACGCGGCAGGAGTAGCAATGTAAAAGTTCATTTGCTGTTTCTCTTCTTCTTCTCTTTATTTTGCTTTGTGGCTAGTGCTGTCTCTCTCTAGCCGGACGTTTGACAGCAATGATCGGGAGATACGTAATCACCCGCCGATGACGTTATTCATTTGGCGCGTTCAGTTAAATGCGACGTCATTTGCAGCAGTGCTGAAAAACGCGGTGCGATGTTATTTGCGATTGCTTGATGACGAAAACTCACCCTTTCAGAATTCCTAAACAAGCAATGCGTGGGTTCATCAGAGTCGGTCCGTTCGCTAGAGGGCGCTGACACCCTCGATCGAGTGTTGGGTAGCGAGATAGTGCGCGAGGCCGGCCTACGCGGCCCCCTGGCGCGCCGCAGCGGCGTCCTCTTGCCCTTCGTACTGGTGCCGGCCGAGCATTTACTGGATTTGCTTACGCTCGTCCGCGATTGTTTGTTGCGTCTGTAGAGAATAATAGACCCTAAATTAGTAAAATTAGTAGTAAAAACTACAGAAAGTTTAATTGAAATGACTTCATGTTGTGAAACGTTAAATGTATACGTTTATACCGCAAAATGATATTTAGCTAAAAAGTTCCAGCACGCAGCGCACCGAAAAAAGCGCAACTGTGGAGCGAAGCAGTACGCAATACTTTTATTTATTTTTATTTATTTATTCAGATACAAGTTAGCCCTTGACTGCAATCTTACCTGGTGGTAAGTGATGATGCAGTCTAAGATGATAGCGGGCTAACCTGGAAGGGGTATGGCAGTTTTTATTAAACCCATACCCCTTTGGTTTCTACACGGCATCGTACCGGAACGCTTAATCGCTTGGCGGTACGGCTTTGCCGGTAGGGTGGTAACTAGCCACGGCCGAAGCCTCCCACCAGACCAGACCAGAAATTTAGAAATTATAAAATTCCAAACCCCTGCCAGGAATCGAACCCGGGACCTCCCACTATTAAGACCACAGCGCTCACCACTGCGCCAGGGAGGTCATCAACTACAACCAAAGTAAAACAAGATTGATGAGCAGATGCTTTCTGAATACGGAGCTTATGTTTTGAGAAATACAATGCATATTGGAGTACAAAAAAACGTTACCTGAGAGAGCCCCGTTTCTGAGAGCGCACACTTTTGGGGTACCGCGGCGCGACGAGGCGCGCCAGTCTGTTTGGACAGCGTTGACTACGACTGCCATTCTGTGCTATAGAACGATTACATTCTGGCTTATAGGGTCTAAGCTTGGACTGTAGTAATATAATGATGTGATTTTTTGTATAGCGGTAGTTTATGGGGCTGTCCGAATGCTATTCGGATTGTGACGTCATTATTCACTTTCCGTACAAAATGACGTTCATGTTGAAAATAAATAAAAATCATAAACCCCATAAACTACCGCTATACAAAAAATCACTTCATTTTATTACTACAGTCCTATTCTGTTTCACACAATCTCTAAACTAAACTAACAACAGTTCTAAATGTACTGTTATCTGTGCGTTGATAGATCAGTCCGTGAGTCACGTTTTTCTTTTATTATAAAAAAACTAAATGATGCCCGCGACTTCGTCCGCGTGGATTTAGATTTTTAGAAATCCCCTGGGAACTCTTTGATTTACCGGGATCAAAAGTAGCCCATGTCATTCCCCGTGATGCAAGCTATCTCGTCAAAATCGGTAGAACGGGCCGTGAAAGGCTAGCAGACAGACAGACACACTTTCACATTTATAATATTACTAGCTTATGCTCGCGACTTCGTCCGCGTGGACTACACAAATTTCAAACCTCATTTCACCCCCTTAGGGGTTACATTTTCAAAAATCCTTTCTTAGCGGATGTTTACGTCATAATAGCTATCTGCATGCCAAATTTCAGCCCGATCTGTCCAGTAGTTTAAGCTGTGCGTTGATAGATCAAGTCAGTCAGTGAGTCAGTCATTTACCTTTTCCTTTTATATATTTAGACTAGCTTATGCTCGCAACTTCATCCGCGTGGACTACACAAATTTCAAACCCCTATTTCACCCCCTTAGGGGTTGAATTTTCAAAAATCCATTCTTAGCGGATGTTTACGTCATAATAGCTATCTGCATGCCAAATTTCAGCCCGATCCGTCCAGTAGTTTAAGCTGTGCATTGATAGATCAGTCAGACAGTCAGTCACCTTTTCCTTTTATATATTAAGATTAGGGACTAGCACTACAATGGGGCTGACGTGTCCGTGTCGGACAACAGTCCCATAAATAATAAGCAACAAAAGGCAGTTGTCGACTTGTCGTACCTCGTTTAGGTGCCAAAGTAAGAAAGTCCACAACAATCTGGTCGCTGTCACTGGAGTCGGAAACATTTCCATGAACCGATCCCGAGCTAAATCCATCTAACGAATCGGTCTCTTCAGCGAGGCATTCCAGTTCTCTTTGAACGAGTGAGTCAAAGAACGCCATCATTCGGGGGTCTTCACTAGTTGACTGTTCCGTGTAGTTGTGGGTTAGATACTGGAAAAAAATCTTTCGTTGTAATACACAAACTTTTATCAGTACCCTTATTATAAATGCGAAAGTGTGTTTGTTTGTTGGTTTGTCCTTCAATCACGATGCCGATGCAACGGATTGACGTGATTTTTTGCATGGGTATAAATAAAGGCCTGGAGAGTGACATAGGCCACTTTTTATCCCGGAAAATCAAAGAGTTCCCACAGGATTTTTAAAAAACCTAATTCCACGCGGACGAAGTCGCGGGCATCAGCTAGTGTATAATAATTTTATGAAAAAAGCGATGATACCATATCCGCGGAAAGAAGTTAGTATAGCGCTCTCTCCGTTACATAATCCCATACAAATAATAGAGGCTAAAATCTCAGTATGGGTTAACCATTTTAAGCTAAGCGCGAGTTTTGACGTTTGATAAAAAGATACTGATTTCACTAGGTGTCAAATACCGGATTCAATTGAAAAACATAGTTTCGTTTATGACTCAAAATGGTTAGCGCCCTTGAGATTGTACAGAGGCTGTACGGGGGTTTGTGATTGGTTGCTGACTCAAAATGGATAGCAGTAGGCACTGACCTGTCCGCTATGATGGACGAGCGAGACATAGTCTTCGTGGCTGAATATCTCCCGAGGGTTGTCGGAGCCCTGCGCCTCTTCTAACAACGCTCCACGCATTTGTGGGTATTCCATTGCAGACCACACCTGCGAAAAATATAATTCCATATTAATATGATCAATATTATTATCACTCTTATCTATATGACGTTTTGTCGGTCTCCACGACAGAGACAATGCTCTACAAATCCGATATCTCCTTCTAAAGGTCGATGTACATTAACGATGTACATACAACTTAGATTACAGATACATTTTGACTATTATTAATTATTAATAAACTAAATACATAAAAGGAAAAGCTGACTGACTGACTGACTGACTGACTGATCTATCAACGCACAAACTACTGGACAGATCGGGCTGAAATTTGGCATGCAGGTAGCTATCATGACATAGGCATCCGCTAAGAAAGGTTTTTTGAAAATTCCCAAGGGGGTGAAATGACGAAGTCGCGGGAATAGGCTAGTCTCTAAATAATAGATAATTTGCAGTGATAGAAACATACCTTAATAATCTTCTCAACTCCAGACGATGCGATTAAGCAATAATGAGAATTGAACCGCACTTGATTCACGATAGATCTATGACCGTACAGCACTAGGTGCGGTGGTTCCACAACCATATCTGAAAATAATAAAAAAAATCTATGAACTTTCTTTTCCTTTGGTTTTTTGCTCGAGTGAAAATTAGATCAAAGTATAGTACGCGACAGGACGAGATGGTAATCGGGGAGTGAACGCCCCGCACACCCGCACAGGCCCCGCGCAAACCCGCGTAAATCTGGGATCCAGGTATCTCTGTACCAAATTTCATAAAAAATGTTTCTTTAAAAATCCTGTGGGAGCACCACAATTTAGGAATGCAATTTTTTACAGCATCAGGGTTGAGGAGTTGGGTCTTCGAGTTCAACGATAGTCTTTACTTGGTAATGTCCCCTGCAGCATCAGGATTGAGAAGTTGAAATCCATTCTAAATAATATCTGTCCCGGCTGTACTCGTGTTTAGTCGACGTTAGCCCGACTAGTCCGTTCGCGCATGCGAACGGAATCCCTTGAAAAAGGACCCCGGATGGGTTCGAAACTAGTCGGGCTAGCGTCGACGAAACACGTGAGTACAGCCGGGACAGATATTATTTAGAATGGAAATCACTCACGGTAGTTTAAACGCTAAAAAAAGAGTTGAAATCCAATTTTTTTTATAGGATAAAGTCAAAGTTTCTCTATCGATTAAAAAAAAATACGCAAATAGGCTCAGAAATCTCGGTGTACATTATGTAGAAGACACAACTCCTCCCTTTTTAAAAGTAGCCTATGTTACTCGTTGGTTAATCCTCTACTTGTCTGTGAAAGTCCCGTCAAAATAGGTTCAGCAGTTCCGAAGATTAGCCCGTTTAAACAGACCTGCAGACAGACAAACATTTTAAAAACGTGATTCAGTTACTTACAGTTTAAATAACCATATGAGCTTAATTTGTGGTAGTTATTTTGAAATTAGAGACAGACACTTCAATTTTATTTTTTAGTATAGTTCTTGCATTTCACGAAGGCCACTGACTCATGTTTGTGTTTAAGCCGTATCGGTATACGTAAGGTACAATAAATGTGTCCGTTTGACAGCGCTTGCTCGCGACTGATTTGTCCGACCTGCACGCACACCTACGCAATAACCATGTAAACGACGTTACCACAAGTAAATTTCACTAGCCTTCGTGAATTGCAAGAACTGTATATAGAAGTGTAGATAGATTATACTCATCAAAGATAATTTTCAACAATTATATTTATCTTAATAAATATCAAAGATATATTTATCACTTCAAACACTGTGGCTAATTCCGTCGTACACAATCTCTAAACTAAACTAAAATGGCACGTCAAAATCTATTGCTATCTCTTTCATGATATTGCTTGTGGAAAAGGATAGCACTGTTAATTTAGTTTAGTTTAGAGATTGTGTACAAGAGAATCGGCCCCACTGTCATAAAATAACTAACTTACCAATATCTCCTCCAATGTCTGGTATCTTCCACATGTAAAGATTGAAATCGTCCGATCCCGAGAGCACATACTGATCGTTCGTACCAGCGAAGCAACAACTCTTCATAGTGCAGGAGTTATAGTAATCCTGGTGGTAGAACTCCGTGACCGGCTCCGGGGAGTGCACAGAGTACAGCACGGGAGCCAGGCGGCGGCGTAAAGCCAGCACATGTGTGCCGGACTGGTTGAAGCGTACGCTCATACTGTTTTGGCAGGAGCCGCTATTGCCCAAGTATCGGAGAATCGGACTATGGGACAATATTATAAAAGAACCCATGAAACATTATTCCGAAAGAGTTTTTCTTGTATGTCTATCCCATTTCTTATTACTTTCCATGGAAAAAATAGCACTAGATTTAGACCTTGTCAATTCAGTCAAAAGAAAAATCAGTCAAGTGCAAGTCGGACCTTGCACACGCAGGGTTCCGTGCCATCTTACAAGAAATAACACTTTTGTTTTTTTTTGAACTCTTTGATTTTCAGGGATAAAAAGTAGCCTATGTCCTATGTGCTAGGTCTGTACCAAATTTCATCAAAATCGGTTAAATTGTTGGGCCGTGAAAAGCTAGGAAAACAGACAGACAGACAAACAGACAGACTTTCGCATTTATAATATTAAGTATTGATATAGATTGAATTTACCTCCAAACATTACACATTTTCAGACATTTAAACCATCAAAAATCAGTAGGGCAATTTCGTAATACCATCACTCATTATAACAATCTCAATTGTTGTGATTGGCTGAATTTGTGCGATTCTTGTTGCAACAATGCATTGTAGCCAATAGTGAGCGAGCGTCAAACAATCAAAGGTGATTGCGATCGTGACATTGTAGTTGTCATTCTACCGTAATTGAGGCCCTTTCAAATCCAGTAGGTAATATTGTTAACTCACTGCTTTGGCGAGCGTAGATCCCACAGAGCGACGCCGTCCCTTGAGTTAGCAGACACCACCACGCCAGTTTGCTGCGGGTGGAACATCACGCCGTGGAACGCTTTCCTGCTGCGCGATATTACTAGCGACTCTGGAAAATGAGTAAGTATAAGGCTCGGTCTCCACCTAAGCGGAGAGGAGAGGAGATGTGTTCGACTGAACACATCTCTTCTTAACCAATCAGATCCATACTAATATTATAAATGCGAAAGTGTGTCTGTCTGTCTGTCTGCTAGCTTTTCACGGCTCGACCGTCCAACCGATTTTGACGAAATTTGGTACAGAGATAGCTTGCATCCCGGGGAAGGACATAGGCTACTTTTTATCCCGGAAAATTAAAGAGTTCCCACGGGATTTTTAAAAACCTAAATCCACGCGGACGAAGTCGCGGGCATCATCTAGTTCATAATAAATGACATGAAAATATTATCACGTGTTTTTTTTTAATCTGATTGGCCAACCGCAAACATTTCCTCTCCGCTCCGCTTAGGTGGAGACCGGGCCTAATAATGAGGCGAACAAAACAGAGAAATTGCAAGAAAATTAAATTATAGGAGTGAAATCATGAATAAAATCTGCTGACCTTATTGCAATTATACCGTTTTTATCACAAACTTTAGGCTCAATTTCAGAACAGTTTTGCTTGAAAATGAATTCACATAATGCATACACTTGTAAGACCACAGAGCTCACCGCTGCGCCAGGGAGGTCGTCAAAATGAATGTTTAAAGAATCAACGTCAAATTTTTGCTAACCAATCAATATTTTTAACGAACTAAAGACTATAATACAAACCTTAAATAAAAGTAATTATTGTTAGATGGGAGAAACTTGTCGTTTGTTCTACTCTGTGGCATGACTCTGCCGAGGCTATGTAAAGTCCTTTTCATGAAAGAAGTCCCCCAGACGCAGCGCTGTAATCGCGTGACATAATGGCATTGTAAACAATCTTTAAAATGCACTAAGCTAGTTAAAAACTCACAAAAATCTACCACAACAAACGAACTTGATAACATCGACTGACATCGACGAACGACAACATGGCCGACAATCACCGCCAACATATTCCGCCGACATCATAGTTCCAAAAATCACCGCGGGACTTCTTTCATGAAAAGGACTTTACATATGTGTGCGTAGAATGACGAGAGTTCATTTGTCTTCTTCTTTGTCGTATCACTCTTGGCAGAGCGGTCGTGGTCATCACGAAGCAACGTCTTTGAGGGCAGATGTTATATGCCTCACGAGCATTCGCCATTTCTCCCTGCTGGCTGACAGCCTGGTACACTCGTGCAAAGGACCACCCACAGCAGACTTAATTTGGTCGGTCCATCGCATGAGTTCATTGTACTTGCTCGTAAATTAATTTAATAAACAAATACTTAGTGATTAAAAAAAGTCTATCTATCTAAATATATAAAAGAAAAACGTGACTGACTGACTGACTGACTGATCTATCAACGCACAGCTCAAACTTCTGGACGGATCGGGCTGAAATTTGGCACACAGATAGCCATTATGACGTAGGCATCCGCTAAGAAAGGATTATTGAAAATTCAACACCTAAGAGGGTGAAATACAGGTTTGAAATTTGTGTAGTCCACGCGGACGAAGTCGCGAGCATAAGCTAGTCAAAGTATATAAAAGTGTTTTATCTTTATTACCATGAACAGACTGTCTTGTATCAAAGAGCAGCAATCGCCCATCGTTGCCCGCAGTCGTGACAACGCGATCGTTGTACGGGTCAATGCTGAGACAGCACACCGCGCGCTGGTGTTGCAGCACCTCCAGAGGCCTTGAGCTTGTGACGTCATGTACTATAACCTGGATACATCATCATGATCATCAACCAAACCCATTGCCGGTCCACTACTTGTCTGGTGGGAGTCTTCGGCCGTGCTGTGGAATCAACTCCCTTTGGCGGTGTTCCCTTTAGATTACAACATGGGGTTATTCAAGGGTCGGACCAACAAATTCCTAAAAGGCCGGCAACGCATCTGTGGTTCCTCTGGTGCTGCAAATGTTCATGGGCGACGGTAATCACTTAACATCAGGTGACCCGCCTGCTCGTTTGCTCGCTATCTCTATTTAAAAAAAAAGGGTTTTGGCCATAGTCTACCATGCTGGCCATTTGTGAGGATTGGTAGACTTCACACACCTTTGAGAACATTATGGAGAACTCTCAGACATGCAGGTTTCCTCACGATGTTTTCCTTCACCGGTAAAGAAAGCGATATTTAATTAATTAAAATGCACATAACTCCGAAAAGTTAGAGGTGCGTGCCTGGGATCGAACCCCCGACCACGGATTAGAAGGCGGACGTCCTAACCACTAGGCTATCACAGCTAAATTGGTATACTGATAACGAAAGGCGAATTATACGCGCCACGTTTGGGCCTGCCATGCGTCGCCACTGTTATGCCAGAGGAAATAAAGCTTCTTCTTCTTCATGGTGTTTAGCGACTGTGCAGGGCTATCCAGACCCTGTATCACATTCACCGTTGCCGACCTATTATGATCCATTCTAATATTACAAATGCGAAAGTGTGTCTGTCTGCGTCTGTATGTCTGTCTGCTAGATTTTCACGGCCCTTCCGTTCAACCGATTTTAATGAAATTTGGTACAGGCATAGCTCGCATCCTGGGAAAGGGCATAGGCTACTTTTTATTCCGGAAAATCAAAGAGTTCCCACGGGATTTTCAAAAACCGAAATACACGCGGACGGAGGCGCAGGCATCATATAGTCAAAAATAAAGATTGTTGAGTTGTTATCAATGAGGACAATTTTGCCTATTGTTCTTTGTATTTAACTTAGTATCCTGAAATACACTATGTCAAAACTGGAAGCAAAAAGTAACTTACAACGTCATCATTCCCACCAGAATATATCTTCTGACTGTCTGTAGTGATACCCAAACAGAATATGTTGGATGAATGAAGAGCTTTCATTGGTACAGGATTGCCCCTGTCAATAAGGGCTTGCCCGAACTCCCAAAACATCACCCTCCTGTCATCTCCACCTAAAGTAATAAAAAAAAACTTATTTACATGTACAAGGACATGCTTCTTATGGCCCCTATCCCACTGGCGTTATGCGAGCGTTTGCGTTTCTCCAACATCTGCACAGCGTTGTCATTCTGCGCAGACATTGCAGACATTGAAGAAACGCTAATGCTCGTATAACGCCAGTGGGATAGGGCCCTAAGAGTCCCTACCCTATCCACTAGGAGCACCTGTAATGCAGAGGATAAATAATAGGTATGTCTGTTAGCATAGTTAGTACAAAAACATTACACCTATGTAGAATACAGTAGTACAAGATTTTTTTAAGATTATATCAGCACTGGCTGATGCCCGCGACTTCGTCTGCTCTACTCGCGACTTCGTCCGCGTGGATTTAGGTTTTAAAAATCCAGTAGAAACTCTTTGATTTTTCGATTTTGGGATAAAAAGTATCCTGTCACTCTCCAGATCTTTAACTATACCCATGCAAAAAATCACATCAATCCGTTGCTCCGTTGCGACGTGATTGAAGGACAAACCAATAAACCAACACAACAGACTTGCTACGAACACTTAATTGCTACAATCCGCTGTTTGATCAATTGATCTGTTTCAGCGGATTGTAGCAAATTAAGCTGTTGGCTCATTGGATGGATTTCCGCAAAATAATGCCTGCTTCTATACAACAACAAACAAACACACTTTCGCATTTATAATAGGTATTATGGCTACGGATAATCAAGAGAACAAATTGTAAGCCTGTGTCCTCATTATTAACGACTTATTAGATTTAGCAATAAGTACTTCATATATATCATATAACATTTAATTATTACTATTTAAGTACCAATAAATAAAAAAGTTACCTACCTAAAGCTGTATATTAGCATTCTTGACTACACAACTAATACTTAGGTTCAACCAACCTAATAGTAAATGAAATATATTTCTACTTTATATGACATTTGTAATACTGTATCAAATAGAATAAACCATCATTTTCCTTTTAGCTGGTTAGTGTTTTCTTCACACGCCCATAGTTGTTATCAATAATATTGTTTATTGTTATTGATAATGATTAAAAATAATACAGGTCCACTATCTAATATCGTTTTGGCCGTACCTTTAACCTGTGCGCTTTGTTACATTTATCATACCTATCAATAAAAGAGTAATATAAATTTTACATAGACCTACCTGATATAAGGAATTCGCCATTACTCGAAAACTCGATAGCATTGACGCATCCGAAATGGCACACCAAATCACGCCGATACAGATTTTTAGCCGCAAAAAGACGTTTATTGAATATCTCCGCTTTCAGATTACTTAAAATTCCGCATTCTCTCTTTATAATATATGGTAAAGGATTCGAAATATTCGCCATATTTATAGCAAGAGCAAAACCACCATTTTATTTTTAATTACAATGAACGAAAAAGAAACCAAAGAAGAAACTTCACTTGACAAATTGACAATCAGCTGTATTTTATTTTTAAAAACAAGTTACGTTCCGTTATTTCCAGTGATAAAAGTCTATGGTTATTTCAGAAAACGACAAAAACCAACCAAGCGGCAAGCTTTTAGCTTTGCATAGATCATAGATTAATATGTATATTTGGCACGTGCGTGCACATATTATAATGTACTCTGTGCACATCTTTTATTTCTGGTTGGTGGTGCACATATTTAAAAACCAGCAAATTAAGACCTATATGTTATTGGTCCGTGATTAAGACAAATCAAATGTTTATTGTAAGAAAATTATAGCTAAGAAGCAAGGACATATTCATAAACGTACAGAGTGTAGAATTTATGTAATACATTATGGTTATAGTCAAAGAAATGAGTAAACCATCAGTTAAAGTATCAGGTAAGAATTTCCACACATTTAAAGATTTTTGTAGGTTATTAAATAAATAAATAAACGGTTTATTTATTTTAGTTTCAAACTCTGAATCATCTAGTGAAGAAGGTGATGAATCTGAATATGAATCAGAAGTCTCAGACAAAGGTTATCATAAAACAAAACCTGAAAGTGAAATGAGTGATAATGGTGATGAAAGTGGAAGTAATAAGGAAAGTGATGATGACGTCATAATAAAAAATGAAGGCTGGGCAGATTCTGTAGCCAAAATCCTCAGTTCCAAAAAACCTAAGAATAAGAAAACATTGGTTTTATCTCGAGCAAAGAAACTTGCAGACACAGTAAAGAAAGAAAAAGAAGAGAAACCCAGTTTTGAAATTGTTGGTGATGCAGCTAAAGAAGTGAAAATAGAAGTTAAGAAAGAGACTTTAACTGTGTCAGAACCGCCAGTAAAGAAAAAGGTAAAAACCTATTTTATTATCTTTAGTTTGAAGTTATTGAGATGTACATACTGCAAAAAGTTATTATTATTTAAACTAGAAGAGCATTCTGACTCAGAACTGTAGGTTTAATTAATCAGTACCCAGTACCAGTAGTACATTTTTTTTAAAAAGAATATTAGCCATGTTAAATGACTAATATTCTTCTTTCCTCTCCAACTAAGCGTCAGGCTTGTGCTAGGAGTAGGTACGACAATAGTGTAACGGGCGGGGTTTGAACCGTCGACCTTTCGGTTTTCAGTCCACTCCTTTACTGGTTGAGCTATTGAGGCTCAATAATATTATAAATGTGAATGTTTGTTTGTTGGTTTGTCCTTCAATCACGTCACAACAGAGCTGGAGAAGGTATAGTAAAAGACCTGGAGTGACATAGGCTACTTTTTATCCCGGAAAATCAGTTCCCACGAGATTTTTAAAAATCTCAATCCACGCATACAAAGTCGCAGTTAGGAATATTTTCATCTAAGCAGGTATGTAAAAAAATAGTTTACTTATTTTTTAGAAGGTTGAACGATTATCAATAAGAATAAAACCCAACATCTTAGAAAAGGATAGAGAAAAGTTACTAACGAAAATAGCAACTAAAGGTGTAGTTCAATTATTCAATGCTGTAAGAAATCAACAGAAGACCATTGAAAAAGAGATCAAAGATATACCTGAGGGAAAGAAGGAAAAGGTATTAAAGAAGTTTGATAAAAGAACATTTTTAGATACTCTAATGGGGCAATCAAAGTCAGTAAATGTTGAGGAACAAACAAAACCATTAAAAGATGAAGTTAAAACAGAATCTGAGAAACCTAGATGGAATGCATTAAGGTATGTTGGAAGTATGCAATAAAAAAAAACACAAAAACCATGTTACATAGTTTTTTATCCTACATACTTTATAATATTGTACTTATTATGTAACTTATATTACATATAAAGGCGAAAGTTTGTGTTTACATTTGTTACTCTTTCACGTGAAAACAGTTTGTGACAGAAAGTAATGTACACCAGAATTGCTTGCCTTTGAATGCCTTTAGAATTACATTTAGGCTTTGTAGAGTGTTGTCCCTGTCACTCATACCTATATGAAGTTTTTTCGGTCTCAATAACAGGGACAACACTACAAATCTGCTATCTCCTAAATGTTGATGTACATTAATTTCTGCCGCATATTGTACTACTGGACAGATTTGGCTGAAATTTAGAATGGAGATAGATTATACCCTGGATTAACACATAGGCTACTTTTTATCCTGGAAAATCAAAGAGTTCCTATCAGATTTTTAACAAACCTATATCCACACAAACAAAGTCTCAGGCATCAGCTACTTATACCCCATATACAGAATGAATGAAATCCCTTATATGGTTTGTAGTAGGGTAGTCAAATACCACCAAACAACCCTTATTACTTTTGGGGCGAAAATGGACTATTATTTTGCAAATGACCAGTTTGTTCTTTAGAAAAATTGTAGATCGGTTTCTTTACTTTGTTGACGGTTTGATTTATACCTATCATATTTTGTTTTGCAGAGATGACTTCATGATGGGGGCTAAAATGAAGGATTGGGACAAAGAATCGGCAGAAGAGAGTGATTAATAAATTATTATTAGGAATGCTTTAGTATCATTTTATGATTTCCATTTTCTTATAAATGTACATTTATGATTCTTAAAATTAATATTAACAACAATTATTCTATTTTACATAAGACAAATCTGAATTGAGTTCTAAAAGTACTTTACTGCAGAGAATATTAAGTCACTACTAAATGTTGGAACTGTCTTTAACTTGAGCAATATTGGCGCCGATTCTGTTGTCTTTCTCTAAACTAAATTTAGAGTATCTGCATCTTTTTCTTTTTAATATTGCTAAAAAAGGATGGAACATGAATTTTACATTTAAAGACTAAATTTTAGTGCACGCTACAAACAGTAGGCCCGCAACTGGCAGCTAAAGTCACGGGGTTTGAAGTCTCTAACTTAAATTTAAAACTGTCAAACTGTATCTGTCCTTTTCATATTACATTAGTAAGAACAGGATGTGAACACTCAAAAATTTAGTTGTGCCCAGAACCAGTACCATTGTTTGCTACCCAACGACTTTCACAGTTAAAGTGTTGTGCACAACACAATAAGAATTTTATTTATTTACTTAATGTATAAAGTATATGCATCATTGCCCACAGTTTGCTGACTAATCTGTTTGGGTAACGTAGAGTAGATCTTCACAGGTAGGTTCCACACCATAGTTTCTATTGGCACATTGAGGGGGGCATTCCAGTCCCTATCGTCTGGACCTGGCTGTAATCTTTCATTGCTTGTCACAAACTCAAAGTGAAGCCTCCAGCTTAATGAAACTGAAAATTAAAATACCTGCTTAGTGCTTATAAGAAAAATACACCCAACTGGGTATCCATAATCCTACCTTGTACATAGTTTATGGAATTGGATTAAATTAAAATTGAAATACTACAAAATATTGTGTGAGATTTTGTTATGAAATTTCTAGAAAGACAAATGTATCGATTCTGATATTTTTCTCTAAACTAAATTTAAAGTAATGCATCTTTATCTTTTTAATATTGTTAAAAAAGGATGGAAAATGAATTTTAAATTATAGACTTAGTACTACTCTACAAGTTTAAAAACTATGCTCAAGATCTAGTCAGGTTGGACATTTGTAAATTAAATTAAGTTTGTGTGTCCTTTTCTTTACATTAGTAAAAAAGATGTGAATACTCTAAAATTAAGTTGCGATCAGAATCTGTACCACATATCTCAGGTCTTTAATTATATCCATGCAAAACAATCACATTGGTGGTCCATTGCTCCATTAAGGCATACTTAAATGGCAAACCAACAAACAAGCACTTTCACATTTACATGGATAGTGATTGATGTTTTATTTATAAAAAAAACTAGCTGATGCCTGTGTCGTCTGCGTGGAATTAGGTTTTTAAAACCCCTGTGGGAACTCTTTGATTTTCCGGGATAAAAGTAGGCTATGTCACTCTCCAGGTCTTCTTCTTCACATCTATACCCATACAAAAAATCACGTCAATCTGTTGCATCGTTGTGACGTGATTGATGGACAAACCAATACACCAACAAACAAACACACTTTCGGATTTAAAGGGTAGTTATAGTGATTGATGGTTTATTTATTTAAAAAAAAAATACCTTCTTCACCCTCAAATGCAGGTGTAATATGCAAAGGTATTGGCAAAATGAGCTGTGAATGTGTGAGCCCCAGTGTGACCTCATGGTACCTGGCCACTGTCATGGACCTGCTGCTGTTTTCTTTGTTTGCACTCTTCATAGGTGTTTTAGTTTTAGTTACTTCTTCAGGTTGTAAAGATACTGAAACCTAGATCGTTTAATTCAAAAAAGTATTGGTACAAATTGTTACAAAAAAGTATTGGTACAAATCATGGTGATAAGTGACTAGCTAGGTGTTATATTATACTTGCTTACTTGTACATTACATAAACTTTTACCAGTGGACCCTACACTAGGATATGACCTGTGACATAGGGTCCGAGTAAATGTTTACTATGTATTTAAATGTAAAAATAATTTCTTGGGTTAATTTTTTAAGTCTAAAAGATAGAAATAGAAAGATTTCATCATCTTTAGCTTGCCTAGATAGAGGTTAGAAAGGGAATTCAAAATCTTGTCAGTGAGTATTAGATATGAGGAGGCAAAGTACTTCATATTATTTTTATTTTTATGTAGATTATAAAATTATATTGCAGTTTAAAATGTAAACTGTCTCACTATGAATTTTATTATCAACCAGAATATCTCGCAACGTTCGTCCGCGTGGACTACACAAATTTCAAACCCCTATTTCACCCCCTTTCTTAGCTGATGCCTACGTCATAATAGCTATCTGCATGCCAAATTTCAGCCAGATCCGTCCAGTAGTTTGAGCTGTGTGTTGATAGATCAGTCAGTCTCCTTCCTTTTATATATTTAGATTTATAATAATATTTAAGCAAGATCAGCTTACCTGCATACAAGTGACAGTGCCAACTGAGAAATCAAAGGTGCCAACAATATCTTCACCCAATTTGTATGCTGATTTGAACAGGCAGAATCTGCCAACTTTGCCCCTTGCATTTGTAATCATGTATGAGTTTGGACTTCTTCTTGCAGTGAGATTCTATAGAGGAGAAATATTTCTTTACTATTATAATTTGCAATTCATTTAAGCCTGTTTGTAATACAATTGTACTCATACACACATTTGTTAGAATGACTATTAAAGCACAGAGGATTCAACCCCAAGAGTATACATATACAGGGTTTTGCATGAAAACAAAATCGTAAAATGTTAGCAGTGGACAGAGGAGAATGTTTTGTTGTGATTGGTGGACTCAAAAGTCACATATTCAAGACAATGCGCAGAATGAGGGTACGGAACGGGCGTGCGCCGACTTTTCTGCTAAGCAACTGCCTAAGCTTGGCGATAGGGGGGTGTCCAGCTATTAGGCACCTATAGGTGGTGGTCTGTGGACTAGCTAAACATACATTAGTAGTTTAGGTGATTTAATTATTAGTAGTTTATTAGATAAACTTGAAGAGGTTAAAACTTTCAAAACATTAGTTATATCTTAGTGTTAAAAATATATAAAATCCAACATCACAACAATATTTTCTACAAGATAAAAGTTTGGGGGTTACAGAACAGATGGAAATATACAAGCAAATGTAAACTAAAACTAGCTTATGCTCGCGACTTCGTCCGTGAAGACTATACAAATTTCAAACCCTTATTTCACCCCCTTAGGGATTGAATTTATTTACCTGTAACACTTGTAAAGCCATTGTCAAAGGAGTTTCGACCTTCCTTTCCTCTGAAAAAGGATTAGTTGGCTGGAGGTCTTCCGTAGTTTCATTTCCACATAATGCAGCTAAATCTTGCATGTTCATGATTGGACTGATGGGGAGGACCCTGAATGGTATTCGCACCATCTTTATATGGGACCCTACCTTCTGTGTTGCTATAGTTATCTTATAAGAGTATTTAACAGCGGTGCCTCTGTACGATGGTGGGGCTTCTATGGGCAGAGATTCTCTGTACCAGACTGAAAAAAATAACACCATAATCATCAATACTTATAATAAAACTGTAACAGCTCAAATTCTGTACATTGAAGTAATTTTGAAGTTTTTTTTTCGAGGGCACTCTATAATCGATACTGAACCCAAAACTGTAGGTTTTTTCATTTTTGTCTGTCTGTCTGTCTGTCTGTCTATCTGTCTATCTGTCTATCTGTCTGTCTGTCTGTCTGTCTGTCTGTCTGTATCACGGCCGCGCATCACGCTGAAACTACTGAATGGATTCCAATGAAACTTGGTACAATTTGAGTTCATACTATGAGGAAGAATATAGGATACTTTTTATCCCGAAATTCAGCATGGTTCCCGTAGGAGAGGGGATGAAAGTTAAAATGTATACTGAGTTGTAATTCATTAATGCGTAGTCCGATTTCATTCATTCTTTTTTTGTTAGAAAGGGGATATTTTAAAGATTATTCCGTAAATGTTTCAAGGTCATCGGTTTTTAACCGACTGTCAAAAAGGATCGGAAGTGGTTCGTTTTTCTACATCGATTTTTCGTGGATTCTGGACAGATTTGCAAAATTTTTTAAAAAACCAACAAAAAAGTTTTCGTGGTGGTCACATAAAAATTTCTGGATTCAACTCCTTAATCCTGATGCTGCAGGGTTACTGCCCGCCTGAGTTATCAAGATTCAGGAACTGTTCATAGTGAATTCATATTGTAGGTACCAAGCAACAACTTTATTCTCAGACTTCAAGTCCCAACTCCTCAACCTTGATGATGTAGGGTACAGCACTCCTAAACTATAATGTTTCAGTAACTGCGGATGATGCAAAGTTAATTTAGGTACCAAGCATAGGCTACATCATTGAACTTCGGATCCTAACTCCTCAATCCTGATGCTGCAAAGTACTAAAGTCCTAAATCGTGGGGATTTTAGAATTTCTGATAGTGAATTGATATTTTAGGTATCAAGCAACGGCTTCACGATGACACTCCCAGTCCGAAATACTCCACCCAAGCGAAGCCGGGGCGGGTCAGCTAGTAAGGAATAAAAATGTAAAATGATAAAGGAAGTAAATAAGGAAAATCCTTTGTAATATTTTAGTGGTGTTAGTTAATTTATAGTTATTGTTATTGAATTTAAGGCATAGACTAAGTACCTGTCAACATTTCTATATCTTTAACCATCGCTTGATTGTGGTAGAATGACAGCTACAATGAAAATGCGATCGCAATCACCTCTGACTAGTTAACACTTGCTCACTATTGGCTGCAAATTGTTGCAATAAATTCAGCCAATCTCAGCAATTGTTATAATGATTGATGCCGGTTTTGCAGTATCGACCTACAGACAGACTAGCTAGCAAATATTTTTTAATGTTTTTGTAGTAAACTATACTAAGCCAATTGGCTGTACACTATACTTAGCCAATTGGCTGTAGTAAAATTCTAAACTGATTTGTTTAAGGAAGAATTTGATTACTTACATGTCTTTGTTTCCCCTAGGGGTATGGTCAGATCACAGAACAGTATTTTGGGTTTTGTATGAAACACAACATCTCCAATATCACATGAGGTCACTTCTAAAGCTGTTGTTTTTTCAAATACATTGGCTTTTTCACCTGTACTTTTTGAAGTTGAGAAAAAGCAGTGGATTTGTGCTGAAGCCCAAGCTAAGTTTTCTAAGATATCACTAAAAAAAAAGTATAATATAAGAAAAATTTCAAAATGCAAGTTTTATACTTATGAATGGATTTTTTTCAGACTGTGCATCTGGTCATTGCTGAATGGGACAAGCCAACAAAAACAAAAATTGTTATACATTGCCAAACCATTACATGAAGAAAATCATGCTAGATGCTGTCAGAGCACAAAAATGTGGTCTAAAATAAACCCACCCATAAAGATGAAAAAGTTAATCAGAAGTTACTTGTGGCTTTGAGAGTTCCTATGCTCTGGCTGAGGTGTATGGTTAAAAGTAATACAACATTCCAAAGCCTCTCCAGCTAAGTAAACTGAGCCAGTTGTGAGTTTTGCTGATAATTCGATCATGTTTGTACTAGGAGCAGGTAACGTAGAAAAGTTCCAATAGAAACCCTTCACCACATTATTAATTTAAGTCATGAAATCAAAGGAAAGTTCATTAAAAGTGAAGTGTTTTAGCTCTCTAGTACTTTTTTTACAAACACGTATGAAAAATCATAATAATTCTAAAATAAATAGGCAGCAGACGTGATTTGATGGTTGACATTTAATTTTTTTTTAATTGGTTTTACGGCTGTGGGTTATAGCCCCTTTTGCCCCTTTGAGCCTTGTTGACTTTTAACTGTACGTTCTTTGGATTGGTTATTGTCGTATTTTAGGTTTTTCGTCCGTGGAAACTGTTTCGATTTACGGTACACTAAGTTTGAATCATTCTAAAATACCTAATTATTTTGGGAATTAAATTTACAAATATTGGTATTCAAATTCTACAAATTAAAATTAAAAAATATTTTCCTTTACCATTCAAAAAATAGTAGGGAAATCTTGAATTATTTTTCAATTTGATAAAATTAATGACCTGCTGTCATTCTTGCAACTGGGAAATGGAACGTAAATTAACGAAAAATTTCGATTTGAAAAGTAGAGGAAGAAGTAGGAGGGTCGAATATTATTTTTATGAAATTCATGAAAAGGTGAAGTAAACGAAATGTTGATATCGGACGGCATCAACCATGGGAAATTACAGTCTATAATAGTCGGAGAGTTGAAAAAAGCAGGCTTAAAGCATCGCCTGAAAAAGATTATTTTGAAAAATGTCAAAGTAAGTTGTAGTGATATCAAAGTGTTTTTAAGATTTAGATTCGACGGATTTTATAAATAAGAGTTTATTTTTCTCCAAAGGATCATAAAACAGTGTTCGGAGCGCCTCTAGTAAAAGTCCCATCGTGCAGTGTGATATGTTGTGGAAGCAGCCTGAGTATTCCAATAGTTGTGACTGAGATGTCGTCTGTGTTGAGAGCCAATGCTCATGTCGAAGGTCTGTTCAGGAAGGCGGGATCGCAAACACGACAAAAAGATATTAAGGTATACAAATATTTTCGTTGTAACTATACTAATTTCCATTTCACTCCAACTGTGTTCAAATAACTTAAAATATCGTAAAGTACAGCTAAGATATGAACTAGCTATCTTACAGATTTCAGCCAGTAGCTCCATTTTCTTATCTAATATTAGATGATACCCGCAACATCATCATCAATTTAGGTTTTTAAAAATTCTGTAGAAATTCTTTGATTTTCAGGATAAAACTAGCTTATGTCCAACCCCGGGATGTAAGCTAGCTCTGTACTAAATTTCATCAAAATTGGTCAAACTGATGAGCTCTGAAAAGATATCAAGCAGACTTTCAAATTGTATAATATTCGAATGTGTTACTCATGATTTTTATGACTAAAGTTTCTCTTTCCTCTCTGATTCTGGCTTGGCTGAATCTACGACTTTTCAGTGGATACAGCAATCAATGTCAAGATGAAATCCTAATATCAAGTTTTGAAAATTCTCTGTTGTCACAGATTTCTGTCTCATTGGGTGAGAGAGGGAATAAAAGTGAGGGAATCTATTGATTCCCTCACTATTGTGCACCTGTATTTGTGCATACACTTATGAGCTATAATGTTTCCTGTAGATAGCTAATCTAGATTGCCCATTGTGATCGAATTTTTTTTTAGTAGGACATTATACAGGGTTACAGGAAAATAGGACACGATCAAACGACCCCTAAAGTGCTTATGCAAAAGTGCATCATTTTCAAGTTATTCATTTTTTTTATTTTTTTCTAAGTAAAGGGGTGTTTGCCACTTTAAAAATTAGTAAAAAAAGAAACAATGTATTTCATCAGATTTTTTTAAATTTCTTTCTAGTGCATATCCTTGATAATAATAAACAGTTTCCTGTAACCCTGTATATTAACAAGTATACAAAAGTAGTTAAATAATCTCTAAATTGTTACTGGTCTGGTCTGGTCTGGTGGGATGCTAAGACTATGGCAAGTTACCACCCTACCGGCGAAGTCATGCCTCCAAGTGATTCAGCATTTTGGTAAAATGCTGTGTAGAAATGGATAAGGGGTATGGGTTTAATAAAACTGCCATATCGCTTCCAAGTTAGCCCTCTGCCTAGACTGCATCACCACACTTACCACCAGCTGAAATTGTAGTATTTTAAAAAAAAATCATTATAGGCAAACGCTTGACCACAATCACACCTGATGGAAAGTGATGATGCGGCCTAAGATGGGAGTCAAGTCAAGGGCTAACTTGTAATCGAATAAACAAAAGCTTATGATTTTCAGCGTTTACTAGATGCCGGTGGATGTGTATCAGAAGGTCACCATCCCATAGATGTAGCCAGTGTTTTGAAGCTCTACCTCCGTTGTTTGCCCGAGCCACTGATTAGTGCGGAAGTGCAGGACTTGTTACTCAGGTGTAGAGTGACGGGTGGTGAAGACGGACTGAAGGCTATATTTAACACTTTGTTGTTGTTACCAGTATTACATGTGCACCTTCTGCATTATATCATGGAGGTATTACTTTTGTAACATAATATTATATAAAAATAATTGCCCTGCCCCTGCGAACCCTGCCTGAAATGAAATACAGATAGTGATTTTTTATTGTACATGGCAGATCAAAAGCGGATTTAAAAACTATAAATTCAATAATTGTAATGTGTGAACTAAATTCTTGTGAAATAAAAACATGATTAGATACCATTTCCCAGATAGAAAAGAAATTTTTCTGTGGTTTATTTTTAACTAGCTGATGCCCGCGACTTCGTCCGCGTCGGTGGGACTATGTCATTCTCCAGGTCTATAACTATATCCATGCAAAAATCTCGCCGATCCTTTGCACCCCTAGTGGCTCTTTGCGGGACAGGAGTGGACAAGGCATCCGCCTTCTCCACTCCTGTCAAAGATTAAATTACTGGATGTATCGGGCTGAAATTTGGCATGCAGATAGCTATTATGATGTAGGCATCCGCTAAGAAAGGATTTTTGAAAATTCAACCTCTAAGGGGGTGAAATAGGGGTTTGAAATTTGTGTAGTCCACGCAGACGAAGTCGCGAGCATAAGCTAGTAGGTAGAAAAACTCAACTCTGTTGTCTCTGAAATGGTTTTTGAAAATTCCAGTTACTACATTTCATGGCATCGAAACACAAAGACAATTTGATGGACTCGTCCAACCTCGCCATAGTGCTGGCTCCCAGCGTCATGCCGCTCCCGGCCGCCGCCTCCGCACAGAGACTAGAGCACCATGTCGCCTTAGTTAAGGTAACTAGTCTCTCTAGTGTTAAGTCTACATAATAGACCATCGTCGATGTTTTTGTATCACTCATACTCTTTAGGCTAGATCCTATTTCAAATGAGTAGCTCATAAAAAAGTCTCTTTTGCCAGTGTGTACTGCTAGTTGCTGACTATGGGCCTCATAAGAAAACTCAGAGTCACTCATCAACAGAGATCTAGGTATGCTTGAAGTTTCTCTACATGATCAAATCAGCAATGAGAAGATCCATATAAGAGAACCAGAGTAACAGACATAGCTCAGCGAGTTTGCGAAGCTGAAGTGGAAATGAGTAGGGCACATAGTCCGAAAAATCGACACACATTGGGGTCCCAAGGTGCTTGAATGGCGACCTTGCATTAGAAAGTACAGCGTTGGATGACCCCTCACTAGGAGGACAGACAACATTAAACAAATCATAGGGAGCCGCTGGAGTCAGGCAGCCCAAGACTGTGGCATGGGGAAGCTGCTACAAGAGACCTAGGTTGAGCAGTGGGCATCTGTCAGTTGATGATGAAGAAAAAAAGATGACAGACAGATATCAAACAAAAAATAAAGAGTTGAAGTTGTAAAAGAAACCACAACAAATTTAGTTGAGTTTTATGTACCTTCCTATTTGTTTCAGATATTTATAGAAAACTCAAAGTATATAGGACTTTTAACAGAAGATCTCATGACGAAACTAGACGATGATTCTGATGTCAGCCGCTCGAGACGGAAGAAGAGACGAAGTGGGTCTCTTAATAGTAAGTTTTAACTGATTATAGGTTTTGTCCCTTTTGTGCCAGAATATCTACGAAGAACTTCAGCATCGCATCGCATTGATCGTATGAACTCGCGATCAAAAATAAATGTATCTACTTATTTCTATTGAGTACTCAATTGATGTTCGCGCAATCGGTCTTTTTTCAGAGCATTTTAATTGTGTCGCTTGTTCGTGCGATTTAACTTTGACTTTTTTTAAAGTAAAATAGATGTTGTATTGTGCAGTCCTTGCCAAACAAATAATCACCCCTGAACTTTACCGCAAGACGCGCCGCAATATAATTTTTTTGACGTCAGTGGGGCTAAACGAACGAGAGCGCGGAGCACAACAGACATTATAACAGATTTGCATTAGTGAGTGCTACATGCGTATACAATATACGTGCGCGATTCGCCTGTACTGGCGCGAACTCCTCTAAGCTCAGGGACGACTATAATATTTTGTTTTGCATGGACTATATCTTTCCCTTTCATTATTAATTCAATTGTGTTGTAGATTTATGTATTTCGTAATTCAAACATACGCTATATTGATTGTTTTAATTATTAGGAATGTTAAATGGATTACGCAAAATGGTATCAGGGAATCCAACCACACCCGCCCCCGTTCGAGATAACGGCAAAACACCAGTGCTCAGCAAGTCTGCTGCCAAACGGAAGTTTAACTCTTACGAAGGACTTTCTGCGAAAACAAAGTGAGTTGAATTTGAATCTAAATATAGGTATAAAAGGACAAGGTGACTGACTGATCTATCAACGCACAGCTCAAACTACTAGACGGATCAGGCTGAAATTTGGCATGCAGATAGCTATTATGACGTCTACTAAGGATTTTTGAAAATTCAACCCCTAAGGGGGTGAAATAGGGGTTTAAGATTTGTGAAGTCCGCGCGGACGAAGTCGCGAGCATAAGTAAGCTAGTTTTTCTTCTAAGAACTCATTTGGAATCTATTGTATTTACAAATTTTTGTTTTCAGGAAAGAAATCACAAAAGGTCTTCCTCAGAAAGAACTGTCGTTTACACCTATGAAAATGTAAGTTCTCACTTTCAAACTCTTTATTACTGTGCGTCATTGTTTTTATGAAGTAAAATTTCTATATCACTATCACTTGTGAGTAGGTAACTTGGATCTTTTTTGGACGAGAGCAACGTTAAAACTTCACTACCGCTAAAAATGGTCGCCAAACAGAATAGCTATTTTTAAGTAGTCATATTTTATCGAGGTGTGTATGACATGACATAGGTACTTTCAAAGATCCTTTCTGTGTCACTGCTATTTGACATCTGTTTTTTAATTGAGAATCCATCAGAATCCATAGTGCTATATACCTTTTGCCGACTAATTATCAAAAATGCAATCCTGCGCGCGTGCACTTTTTATTCAACTACACAGACGCGCAGACGTGCACTATTTTATTTCTTCTCCAAAAAATGGATTGCCTTGCCGCAAATAGATGAAATTAATTAGTATTAATTTTGCAGGGGTGCTACTGATCGGAAGCGATTACGACTTAGTTTCGTAGATGCCCGAAGTACACCAGTCACGAACTCAGACTTTAACTCGCATAAAAACTCCGAAACCAGTATTAGTAGTGACCTGTTAACCTCCTCTGAAAACTTGTTCAGTGCACACGACACCATCGACTTATCCTCAGACATGAAAGAAGTAGAAAAGGATTACGTTCGAATTTCTAAACAGGAATATGAAGAAATAAAAAGCAGGGTATCTGCTATAGAGAACAGACTATCCCGAGAGTTTACTGATGCCATACCTCGAGTTCAGCCTTTACAGCAAGTCCAGAATGTTTACGAGCAAACGTTAGAAGAGGTGGCCATGTTAAACTGTCAAGGTTCCGAGCATTTAGCGCGACGTCTTAGCAAAGAACTGAAGATTAGACCAAAGGAAGAAGCTAAAATCATACGATCACCGAGTGCAAGAAAAATAGGGTCCATAAGAAGACGTTCGAAAGAAAATTTGACCAAAATAGTCAGGCACAAATCTTGGAATGCCATGGATATGTTCTACCCTTACGTCGGACTCACTCGCAAAGAGAGAACGAGCGTCGCTAAACCGAACAGAGGTGATAGAGATAGCACAGCTGACTGGGATGTTTCAATTTCAGAACAATCCATCAATGTTTCTGACTCTAGTCAAAAATATCATCAACGCAAAAGAATCAGTCTCGCACCAGATTTCGGTTTAAACAAAACTATCGGCAAAGTCCAGCCGCGTCGATCGCTCAATATAACGACACACAACTGGGATGAGACGGGATCTGAAAATTCGGCCAATAATACCCTCAACTCCAACGAAAAGATAAGGAAATCCGCACAGTCAAAGTGCTACCAAAATATACGCAAGTACCAAGTAGGAAAAGATAGTCCCGTAAACTGTCAACATAAATGGAGGAATGCTGCAGCGTTCTTTATGAACAAAACGGGCGAACTCGAATCTAACGGTCAAAATGGAAGACCTTCGGTGAACAAACTACGCCGACAAAACGCTGGAGCAGTGCTCGCTAAAGCCAAACTCTTCGAAACCAGCTCCGACAAGTCGTCCGAAGCGAACGAGAAGTCCGCGCTTACCGGTTTCGCTAGGAAACCAAGAGTTATCAACCAAAATCAAATTAAATCACAGTCACAGAAAATGTCATTTCATCCTAAATCCAGGCTTCAAGCGTACGTAAACAATGATGGGCCTTTAAAAGCGAATGTAAATACGAAAAATTTGGGTCCTAATGTGACGAGGTATAAAGGCCCGGTTCGTCACAGTAAAGAAGGGATTAATCTAAGGGTAAACGGGAAAGTTACTCCAGTCAAAAAGGTAGTTTCCCCACAATCGAACGTTTTACTGAAGACTCCTCAACCACCAGCCTTGAAGAAACCTTTATGCACACCCAGAAGCTTACGAACGCCCGCCTCTGGTAATGACCTCAAAAGAACAAATACTCCAATGAGAGCCGTTCACATTTCACCGAGAAGATCGCCGCGGCAAAAGATACAACGCACATATAACTGAATTTTGCATTATAATAAATTAATACTAAAATTTCGCTCGTATATTATGCGAATGCGAACATTCGTAACATGAAACATCCTATGTATAATCTGCTTTGGCCCTAAAGTAGTTGCCTATGTTAAGGCTTGACGTACTTAAACTTTGTATGATAGAATAACCAATTAAATATTCGTGATTAAATCAAATTTTGTAAATAAATAAAAATCTGTTGAAAAATATTGATTACTTATTTTGTTTTTTAATCCAATAAATTCTTTTAGAGCAAGATTCCAGGACCGCCAGAAAGAAAATATCCTGGTAATCCTGGAATGGGCCTGGTATAGTTTTATATGAAACTGCGACCCCACCAAAATCAGCACTCACGACTTTAGAAAAGTAAGTACAGTACGCGGCAGAAAATAATGTACATCGACCTTTAGAAAGAGATGCTGTTTTGTAGAGCATTGTCTCTATCGTTGAGACCGACAAAACGTCACACAGGTATGACTGACTGAGACAACGCTCTACAAAGCCGAAATCTCATTCTAAAGGGTCGATGTATATTATCTTCTGCCGCGTACTGTAAGGTTTTTAGGCACTTTTAACAGCCGACATTTAAAATTGGGTGGTTCCAGTAGACACACTGAAATAAGTAACGTTGATATTTATTTTGTTCTCATAATTCTATACTTATTATGGTTCAAATCTGGCCAGCATTAGTTTTTGGTGTACTGCTTGGTGGTAAATGATAATTTTACACTCATTTATTAAACAAAAACCGGCCAAGTGCGAGTCAGGCTCGCGCACCGAGGGTTCCATACTAGTCGTATTTTTTCGACATTTCGCACGATAAATCAAAGCAAGACAAGTGAAGCACTTTCATATGATATATACATACCCCACTTGATATAGTTATCTTACTTTGAAAATTGAAAACACTAATTATTAGTTTTAATTTCTTTTGTGTGATCAAATTCACGGTTTTCAAATTTTTCCCCATATGTCTGCTATAAGACCTACCTAACTACCTGTCAAATTTCATGATTCTAGGTCAACGGGAAGTACCCTGTAGGTTTCTTGACAGACAGACATACAGACAACAAAGTGATCCTATAAGAGTTCCGGATTTCCTTTTGAGGTACGGAACCCTAAAAAGGGGAAGTAAGTAAATAAAATTCAATTTTATAATATTATATGATGTATATCACGGCTTTTACAGTGGTATTCTCAGGTATCAAGAAAATATTATCCAGATATTTTATAATCAATAAATTAAACAAACTGACAATTCAATAAATAACAATTTCACATTTTAATTCAGTTAAATAAAGCATCGGCGCCACGGCAATTTTGCTGTTACAATAATAAAGTTTCATTATTCTGTACGCGGAAACGAAAATACTTCTCTTACATATTTATGTAATTAGCGATGATCACAGTTTGAGGATATAAAAAAGCAGACACAGAACATACCGTGCTATGGAGAATTTGACAATTCGTAAATTTAATCGTGATTACTGAGTAATTTAGATTTTCATTATAGCTTATCGGCTAACTTACGACTATCCGCGATCCGGCCGCGAGCGCGGCCCCCGGCTCAACATTGCTTGTCGTCGATATCAATACCACATTTAAATTAACAATATAATAAAATATCAATTGTACCTAAGATCTTTTCCAGTTAAATATGCACATTCGTTCTTCTTTTGCATTTAATATACACAAGGGCGCCGGAACTCTCCGGAGTCCGGCCCCATCGGCGACGCGCGACGATTCCTTCTGAACATAACGTACGTACTTCATCGTAATAATTAATTAAACATACATGTTGTGATCAATAATAAAAATATAATGATACAAATTACATTAATTACTAATTTTTTTCGATTATTGTGAGACATAAATATTTACAAAGCGCATTAGGTGTAGTTAGGCGAGTCGGCCTCCTAATCACTGTTCCACCCCAACGCGAAACGAACTGGTCAAATATCTTTATTAACTAAAACGAAAACGCGAACGATCAACCCCATCAGGAGAGCTAAATAATAAGTGCTCTTATAAAAACAAAATTAAAGTCAAATAGTTAAAAAATACTTATGGTTATTTATAATACAATTAGCTAACCTGACTGTGACAGCCGCTGGCTCGAATCGATCACGTTACTTAATTATGACTTTCATCCTTCCAAGATAAATAAAAACGACATCTCCATGATTACGATAGCTATAGTAGAACGTTACGATATAGTCGCTATTCGGTATTACCTTATAAAACAAATATTACGCTCTAAATATATAAATGTGACACCGAAAGTGGGGTGATTACAATTTGGGAATGCATGATTCTACACAACGAAATACATTATTTAAGTACCGATGATAAAAACGCCCCCTACATATACAAATAGCGTATGTGTTTCGTCATCCTATATAACGTACATCGATAAATACATAATTGAACCGATTAAATGTTACCATACGACGAACATATATCAGCGACTTACGTGAATGTACAATGCGAAGTTTTAGGTAATAAAAATAGTTGCTAGAGTAGAGACTGTTGGGCTCCCGGCCAGTGCGAACCGGCAGGTAGCTAATGCAACTACGTGCAATGCCCGTACTATTTAAAAAAATATAGGTATATTAATTTTTTTCACTACCTTACATACAAACGCTGGTAGTAAGGCTGCGTACAAACTAATAGAAAACCAAGACAGAAAAACAGTTAGAATGCTAGACTTTAGTTTGGACGCTACCTCAGCGTTTTTCTAGTGCCTACCTGTTTTGGTCTTAAACATAATTATGAAAAATGCCAACGAAATTTGGTTTCACCAAATAGCCTAGTGAGAACTTAAAAATAAACATAATTTAATATAGGGAGTCAAATACTGGATACGATAATCCTTTTTACTTAGAGAAAATATATACAAATCCAATTTTTTAAATATTAGATTATGGGTATAAAATTGGCAAGCTGCATGACATGACAATCGCTCACATTTGGCGGGTGAGAAAACGTAGTATGAACGAAGCCTTAGGACCAATTCACACAGATGGCCGCGGTCGGTAGTGAAACTACCGAAAATGTAAGCCTTTAACCATATCAAGGGACATTCTTCACTAGAAATACCTAGTACTGCAATCTAGCAGCCATACGAGTGACGAGAGACGCCCAAGTCTAGGCTAGGACTAGGGCCGCTATTTTCTGAGTGTGGATTAATGAATATATGCATTCACCGGTTGAAAAACCGTTCTGCATGAATGATGCCTTAAATGCTTATTCTCATATTATAAACTCACGTTTAAATAAATCTGCGGTTTGTATTAAACACGGCTGCATGATTTATACAGTGATCGCAAAACAAGTAGTCTAATCTGAAGTTGCAATAGCAGCCTAGCAGCAGTCTGAGCAGGTTCAGCTAAGGACAAGTAACGCATTTTTGTTTGTCTATACTGTGCAGCCAAACGCCTCGTGTTCAGATCGAACTACGGGTTTTGCGATCACTGTAATATTGTCGCGATCGCGCCCGGTAAGTTTGCCTGTAACTGGGATAGGGACAAAGCAAGTTTAAAAGAAATTGGAGTATGCATTATGGCATTGTAACACTTTTGAAATGGTAACAGCTTGACTCCTAACTTCTTTCATAAATGGCAGATTGAAAACAAAACTGAAACCCATCCAAAATATCGGTTTTTCAATAAGACCATTTATAGATTTGCAATTGGGTATTAGACTCCGATTTTTTTATTACTTTATTATAAACTAGGATAAAAATAATGACGTAAACTAAAAAAACTAATTAAAACGATCAAATAACAAAAAGTTATAAGCATTTAAATATTTCTGATTAGACAGAGATAGCGATATAGAATTTTGACGTCACACCTTACTGATGCCATAGTAGGTTCGTGCGGTTTCATATAAATTTTCGTTTTGCGAGAAAGGGATAGAGGACCCTCTCACTCCAAAATTAAAATGCCTGTAACTATGTAAATATTTGTTGCATTTTAATATTTTTTTCAGCGTACTGACTATCTTTATCCTAGTTTATAATAAAGTAATATTTATCAAATTCAAAAGTAGGAAAATATCCAATTAGCAATTGAGCTTGAAGGCCGGACAGCATTACAGCGGCGCCGAGCAACGCGTCAAAATAGGGTTGTTGTCGCTGAGCAGCGCCGCTCTAGCGCGACATTGCACCATACGATATGATATTTTGACGCTTTGTGCCGCTCTATGTAGTACCGCTGTAATGCGGTCCGACCCTTAAACATTCGAACTCCACGGGCGCGGCAGATTCACGGTAATGTTATCTATACAGTATTGTAACTCGGCCGTATCTTTTAAATAAATACCTACAGCAACGCGGTACGTAAACATGCGATAGGGCTGCCCGCCTCCGGCATTTTAATTACATTTGCTTACTTTGTGTTTAAATATGTACTTGAACTTATTTTTAGTAAAAAAATCGCGCGGTTAATAAAAAAACAAAACACCGTCCGTTCGTCATTGCGGCACAGTCGCGATGATATATTGCTATAGCTCGCGTTTCGCCTGTTTGTATGTAGTTGGAATACTGCATAGATAACATTACCGTGTCAGAGTTGTAGTCTGTCAGTGTCCTGCATGGGCTGTGGCTCTACCGCGGCCTACTCTCTACAATGTCACGATCGCAATCATCTCTGATTGGTTAATGCTCGCTCATTATTGGCCACAATGCATTGTTGTAACAAGAATCGCACAAATTCAGCCAATCAGAACAATTGAGATTGTAATAATGATTGATGCAGGTTTTAGACAATCGCCCTACAGGTGGCCCCTTTTCGACACTTGTATGGACGAAATGTCAAGCCAATAGCTGATTGTACTTTGACTGTACTTTTGAATGAGTTAAAACGAGACAGATTTATGTCTGACACTCATTTGTCTCGTTTTAACAGTGGTTTAAGCCTGAGCAAAGTCAAAGTATGCTCTACAGCTCCCCGTCCTTAATATACGCGCAGTGGGAGCATAGATTCAATATCCGGCCGTAAGTAGCTTATCAACAGATTATTCATCAGGCTTTGCACGCTGCTTTAGTTACACTGTCGGCTGACCACATGAAGGGCAGTGCTTGGATGTGGCACTGTTCAGCTGGCCATGAGCGTGTGCGACTCCATGGGTCCGGCTGAGTCGTACAGCGTGTCCGTGTCCTGCTTGGGCTCACCCACCCAAGTCCATAGATCGTAATTTGACTTTGTTTAAATGAGTTAAAACGAGACAGATTTATGTCTGACACTCATTTGTCTCGTTTTAACAGTTTCATAAGCTAGAGCAAAGTCAAAGTGCGCTCTACAGCTCCCTATCTTTAATATACGCGCAGTGAGAGCATAGATTCAATATCCGGCCGTAAAGTAGCTTATCGACAGATTACAGATATTATTCATCAGGCTTTGCACGCTGCATTAGTTACACTGTGGACTGGTCACATGGAGGGCAGTGCTCGGATGCGGCACTGTTCAGTTGACCATGAGCGTGTGCGACTCCATGGGCGCGGCCGAGTCGTACAGCGTGTCCGTGTCCTGCGTGGGCTCACCCTGCAGCTGGCACTGGTTGGACAGCGTGCCTGCGCCGCAGTCACAGAAAAATCTGGAACAATATACATAGAATCAATACATATTGTTAAATTTTTATTTTCATAAATTAATATTTGAAGCTGTATTGACTAAAATTTAAAGGATACAAAATCTTGGTTTGGCACAAATGTAGAAATATTTTGTTAAACAAGCCATGAATCATGATACTAAAATTTTAACATCTATAAATAATAACTTTTGGCGGTATTGTCCGTCTTGCCCCGACTTGAACCAATAATATTATCTCAGTCCTCAGGCCGAGAAATAAACGTAATTAAATGGCATGCCATTTCATCGAAGAACCTCGCTACGATTTTACTATTTAAATAAAAAAGTACCGTGACTAACTGACAGACAACACACGACCTAAAGCAATAAAACTAAATTAATCACTTGATAGATATTGCTTACACAGAAAAATTTAATAAAGTTTCTAACCTGTCATGACGAATAAATTCCACATCGTGTCCCGAGTGGCAGGTTTTGATACAATTGACACATATAGCGTTACGATCTGTCGTGTTACACGTCTGGCACCTAGAACACATATGATTAACATTAGAATACCAGAATGCAATGTCTCGTCTTCCACGCGGACCCTGGCAGGTCCTGGGTAACTGCTCAGGGCGTTAATAATCCAAGAATCTATTATTCATAATAGTTACATACAAATCTATATCTACCTAGCACCTCGTCCATTATAACGTCGCGTACTTTTAACGTCACACTGAAACTGACTGATGACTACGCACTGACTGACACAACTCTTCGCAGAGTCGCCTTTGAGAAGAACAGTCTTTTGAGAGTTTGTTCGCTAGTGCGATGTCAATCGATTTTAGTGATTATCAATTAATTTAGTGCGCTTTATCATAATCGCAGAGAAAAAGCTGATTAATTTCCTTTCTGATTTGTTTCCACAACTTACAAAATTCTATTGTTATATTTGTACAGGGTGTTACCAGAACGCTGGCAAAAACGAGGACAGGTGATAGATGATTACTGATATGATAAGCACAAAAAAACGCGAAAAAAAATATTAAAAAATCTTATAATTTTGTAACAGTTTACGATATATTGCAAATAAAACATCTGACTGACGCTAGAAGTAAGTTGCGTTAGTAGGATACTTGGAGTCAATGCCGCGTCGTACACGGGGCATTGACTCCGAGTTTTGCACGCTATACATTGCGGGTTTGAAAAATACAAACTCACTAAAACTACAAAATGAGGCAAATAGTTATTGGTATTGGATTGTGTTTAGAAAACAATAACGCTAAGTTTTTGCTAGCATTCTGGTTACACCCAGTATCAGTACCATTATTATAAATGCGAAAGTGTGTTTGTTTGTTGGTTTGTCCTTCAATCACGTTGCAACGGATTGACGTGATTTTTTGTCTGGGTATAGATAAAGACCTGGAGTGACATAGGCTACTGTTTATCCCGGAAAATCAAAGAGTTCCCACGGAATTTTTAAAAACCTCATTCCATGCAGACGAAGTCGCGGGCATCAGCTAGTAGGAAACATAATATTGTATGTACCTGTAGAAGTCGTGCATAGGGAAGGAGGTGTAGGAGGAGATCTTGTAGAGGCACTGTCCGCCGCCCACCGCCTTCTCCACCGCGTCCTGGTTGCTGAAGATCTTGTTGCCGCGCACCAGCGGCGACACGCCCGACGCCAGGCACAGACCTGCAAACATCACGTACGGATGATTTTAAGCTTATTTTATGTTTTAACGACATATTATAATGTAGATAACGAATACATATTGAGTCCCGTCGTGACCACAACCCATGAAACTGGGTCGAAATCATCAAATTAATCGTGGCATGTACCCATCTACATTGTAATATATCACGTACGGATTAAATTACCAAAAAGATCATGCATGTAATTATGTTTCTTCACATTACATGTACAGAATTTCAAACATTTCTCTAAATGGAATTACATACCAAAACTCTCAATATTAAAAAGATAAGTATAAAGAAACATGTATGATGTACATTACATAAAACCAAGGACTCATGTCCAGTGTCATACTAATTTTCATCTAACACAACTTTTGTTCAGAAGCGCCATTCTATAATTTGTTGCATACAACATATTATTATACAAAATTTTTGACTGAAATAAAATTATAATTCTTAATTTAGGATATGCGCAACTTATTAATGAATGAATTATATTAAGAAAAATAAATATGTAAATGTAATGTATATACCCACTAGGTGGACATACGTCAAACGAGTCACAGGGAGCCGCTGCACTCAGATGGAGCAAGACTGCCGTGTGGATGTCCTTACCCTTACCTATGTCCCGCAGTGGACTTCTATCGGCTGATATTAATTTTTCGGTCCCCTTACCTCCAAACCTATTGTTGAATATCTGATTGTGTTCTAGGGTAGCTGTCGCATTATTGGTGATCTCGACGCCCGCGGCGAGGCCGTCGAAGATGCGGTTACGTCGCAACACGGGGTGGCTCTGCGTTGAGATTAAAACACCCGCTTGTGCGTTGCGAAATATATCGTTCTCCTCCAATACACCCTGGAAAATGAAAAATCTCTTTAGTGTTATACTAATCCAGTCAAAAAGTCACTGCCTAACACCATAATTTTGTACTGATTTTTTTATAAATGCTTTTAATGTAGATAATGGGTACATACCACGATTAATTTGATGTTTTTATTTGTCGTTATTTCAACCCAATTGCACGGGTCGTGGTCACGACGGGAATGCGGTGAATTATAATTATATTATAGAATTATAAATAATATAGCTTTCAAAAAGAAATTCACCTTGCCACCATTAAAAATACAGATGCCACCATCACGCCCATCAAAAATCTTGTTCCTCTTGAGCGTGGGATTTGAGTCAGTCTTTATCCATACACCGGCCATGGCGTTATCGAAGATCTCATTCTGCTCCAACAACCCTAGACCCCCGTTGTAGACTAGAACGCCACCATTCTGCCCGCCCCATATCTTGTTGCCACGGATGACAGGGTTACTCCCTGTCCTTATTTGTACTCCTGAGTATAGGTGGTTAAATATATCATTATCTTCTAGTTTACCGTGGCCGTTGTCGTAAAAATACACGCCAACCTGAGAATGTAGGAATAACTGTGTTTAGTGTACAGATTAAAACATAATTATATTATAACTAGCTTATGCTCGCGACTTCGTCCGCGTGAACTACACAAATTTCAAACCCCTATTTCACCACCTTAGGGGTTGAATTTTCAAAAATTGCGTTGCGTTGATAGATCAGTCAGTCAGTCAGTCACCATTTCCTTTTATATATTTAGATTGATAGCATGAATAGCATATAATTATATAATATATTTATTCAAAGCCAAAATCAATCATTTATTCAAATTGGGTACTAATTGTACCCAAAAATAAGTACACTTTTTGATGGTCAGTTGCTGAATTTACAAAATTGAGTGAACCTGTTGTAACACAGGGTTAAGCCAGTGGTAATCCAGACTTTGGCCAATGTTTTATCACAAACCAAATTCTCCTCAATACACCCCTGCCCCTTCTTGTATATGTTATAGATGCCCCCATGTTGCCATGGTGGATCTTAAGACCCATAATGAGGCATCCTTGTCATGTTTACATTTGTGATAAATATGGCCATGTTTTGAGTAAATATTGACCTGTTTCCCTGACCCTGACTGAATTCGATTACGTCACAACACAAGCGTGGATTCAGTGGTAATCCAGACTCCATCCAATGTATTAGCATACACTCATTTTCTTCAATACGCTCCTGCCCCTTCTCTTGTATGGAGATGCAAGTACTGCCCAAGTCCCTATTCCTTCTCATGTTTATATTTCTAAGAAATAAGGCCAATTTTTAGTTAGTTTAGAGTTTTACACTGACCTGTTTCCCTGAGTGAATTCGATTACGTCGCAACACAGGCGTGGACCCAGTAGTGATCCAGACGCCGGCCAGTGTGTTAGCGTAGACCTCATTCTCCTCAATGAGCCCCTGCCCCTTCTCATGTACGTAAATGCCCCCATGTTGGCCATGGTGGATCTTATTGTGCCTCACTATGGGGTCACTATTTGTGCGTATCTGAAAATCATTTCTCCTATGAGATGAAATGATTAAAACAATAATTATTATTATTGTTATACGAAAATGATAACTGTTATTTACCAACATGACGTTATGGACACTGGTTAGTTTTTCTCAGTAGTCTGGTGTTTACTCAGTAGTATGATTGTGTTAATCATAAAATTTTAGCGGCGATCGAGCAAAAAATATACTTTCAGCCGCGCTCAGAGTCGCTTAATCGTTACTTAAGATTGAGTTAAAACGAGACAGCTATATCTCTATCATAAATCTGTGACACAATCTGAGACAGATTTATGATAGAGATATAGCTGTCTCGTTTTAACTCAATCTTAAGTAACGATTAAGCGACTTTGAGTGCGGCTGTTAGACAAGCAATTGACTTATTGCTAGCAGTCAGTTAAAAAAGTGTGTTTTTCGAACATGTTTTTTCATGTTTTGCGACTATTTTCACAAAAAATTAATCAAGAGCACATATTTCTCAGTAACTCCAATTTATAAGCAAGTAAATGAAAGTTACAAGTGATTATTTATAAAATCTTCGGCAACATGAGTTGACGTAATATTTTCGGCGTTGGACAGTCTCTTACAGTATATTATATCACTAACCTGTATGCCTGCTAAAGCGTTCCCATAGATGTTGTTGTGCTCAATAAGTCCACGGCCCTCCCCGAATATGTACACGCCTCCCTGGTGTCCATTGTAGATCTCATTGCGCCGTATGGTGGGATTGCTGTTGGACGTGATCCAGACGCCCGCGAAGTTGTTGGAGTGTATCTTATTATCTATGAACTGGCCGAGGCCAGACTCGTGGACGTATATGCCCCCGGTCTGTCCGTGGTGGATCTCGCAATGTACTACGGTGGGATTCGCGCCGGCCTTCACTTCGAAACCGGCGATTCTGTTGTTGTGGATGTCATTTGCTTCGAAATAGCCCTGAAAATATTATTTTGGACTAAATCACTAAGTATTTTATTTTTATACTAGACTGGCTGATCCCCGCGGCTTCGCCCGCGTGTATATAATATAGCATATGTCACTCAGGAATATTGTAGCTTTCTATTGGTGAAAGAATTTTCAAAATCAGTCCAGTAGTTCCAGAGATTACCCCCTACAAACAAACTTAACGACATTACCTCTTTATAATATTAGTATAGATAGTATAGACTGTAGATGATGATAATTTAGGCTTTTCAATTCAATTCAATTCCCAATTATTGGCTTTTAGGTGTGCCAGCTGGGGAGGTTTTTCAAATATAGGCCACTTTTATCCCATATTTTCTGGAATAAAAAGTAGCCAATACATATATCAAGGATGCAAGTTATCTCTACACTAAATAGATGATGCCCGCGATTTCGTCCGCATAAGTTTCGGTTTCGGATTTCATTATCCTGGTACAGCCCTATATTCTAACTAGCTGTTGTGCACTAAAAACTCACCAAGCCATTCTCGAAGGTGAAAATGCCGACGTCTCGTCCGTGGTGTATGTGGTTGCGGCGCATGATAGGGTTGGCGAAGTTCTTGACCCCGGATGCCGGCGAGCGCGTTGCGGGATATCTCATTGTCCTGTTAGCTTCCCTGGGCGTAGTCCGTAACGTACAGCACAGCCCTACATTCTAACTAGCTGTTGTGCACTAAAAACTCACCAAGCCATTCTCGAAGGTGAAAATGCCGACGTCTCGTCCGTGGTGTATGTGGTTGCGGCGCATGATAGGGTTGGCGAAGTTCTTGACCCCGGATGCCGGCGAGCGCGTTGCGGGATATCTCATTGTCCTGTTAGCTTCCCTGGGCGTAGTCCGTAACGTACAGCACAGCCCTACATTCTAACTAGCTGTTGTACACTAAAAACTCACCAAGCCATTCTCGAAGGTGAAAATGCTGACGTCTCGTCCGTGGTGTATGTGGTTGCGGCGCATTATAGGGTTGGCGAAGTTCTTGACCCCGGATGCCGGCGAGCGCGTTGCGGGATATCTCATTGTCCTGTTAGCTTCCCTGGGCGTAGTCCGTAACGTACAGCACAGCCCTACATTCTAACTAGCTGTTGTGCACTAAAAACTCACCAAGCCATTCTCGAAGGTGAAAATGCCGACGTCTCGTCCGTGGTGTATGTGGTTGCGGCGCATGATAGGGTTGGCGAAGTTCTTGACCCAGATGCCAGCGAGCGCGTTGCGGGATATCTCATTGTCCTGGTAGGCGCCCTGGGCGTAGTCCGTAACGTACAGCCCTACGTTCTCGCAGTCGCTGATGTCGCAGTGCTTGATCACTGGGTTGGCGCCCGCGCCGCTAACGCATACAGCTGCACCCACTGTTTACGATAAATAATTCTTGTTTAAAATCATTTTAGTTCTCTTTCTGATGCAAGTCTTACGGTCTTCGAACCACGTCATCATTATCGATATTGTAATTGATATCACAAGACTGTTTGATCTGTGTACGTTACCTAAATAAATGCTATGTTTACGCATAACATTTTTTTATGAATTTTTTTTTGTTACTGGGTTAACAAAGAAATGGCTTACCAACACTGGCGCTCCGTATAATACAATGGTCGACGGTGGGAGAGCAGTTGTCGGAGACCTCCAGGCAGTAGTGCTTGTGGTGCTGCATGGTGCTGGTGGCGTCTGGCGAGAACTTGAGGGTCATGTGGCCCGCGTAGGCACGGTTGGCGCCCTCCGCGAACGTGAGAGTCGACTCCGCTTCACGTTCCAGGACAACGGACTCCGCGACGTTGCCTGGGGCACAACCTGGAAAAATGTAGTGTTAATACTGGCCTTTAAATATACTGAGAACAAAGTTATTGCGGGACAATCCACAGTTGTGCACACACCACAATATCATTCAATACACATGGAAGCTAAAAACTTTAAATGTTTTTCTTTTTCATTTAAGTAGGACCTATTTTTTCAATAGCTGTGATTAGGGCAAAAAACTGATGTTTCAGTAACTCAAGCTCATAAGGGTCTAATGGCTGCAAGCTGCTTGCCAATGCCTCACTATGCCAGTTCAATTAATTATCATAGAACATGCTTGATTGAATTGATTTGATGAGAAATGATTCAGTTGATTCTTTGCATTTCTACATTCAAATCAAAAACGTTTTTTATTGAAAAAATTGATTTTGATAAAAGTGTTTACAAGTTATGCTCTGAATTGATTCTTTGTTTAGATCCAAGCACAAAATTAGCGTACATAAGCCTTGTTCGTCAATTACAATTTCACGGATACACGTTCACACGACTTTGTTTGACGCCAGTCAGACTCCCAGTCCTCTGTTAAAATAAGATTACTAAGAAGTCCACAATACAGATTTACCTAGTGTGGACCACCAGGAAACCTTACTTGTTATAAACCTTTTAAACCTTTCTTGCATATAAAGATTTTTTAGGACTCTGTATCTCCAGAACCTTGTAGGATCACTTCATTGTTGATCTCTCTATCAAGACCCATGAAGGAAATCAAAACCTATAGGGCTCATTGACCTAGAATCATGAAAGGCAGGTAGCAATATCTTACAGCACAAGTAAATAGAAAAATCTGAAAGTTGTGAATTTGTGGTACATCACAAAAAAAGTGGCCAGTTTTTTTTTTAAATTGTAATAGTAATAGTTGGGTCTCACCAATGAGCTGCACGTCGGTGTCGATGGCGAGGCACTCCTCCTGGTAGAGGCCGGCGTGCACGAACACGAGAGCGGGCTGCGGCGCGGCGGCCGCGCGCCGGCAAGTGCACGCGCCCGCGCCACACGCGCACGCCGCGCCGCCGCCGCCGCTCCGCTCCTCTACGTACTCCAGAGACGCCTGCTTATAATAAAAACATGATATTAAGACTTAAGAGTACTAATAAGAGAAGATTTTATATGATTGATGAATCTACAAACAAACAAAGATTCTAAATAACAAACCTACGAGTTTCTTGCTGGTTCCTTCCTCAGTAGGAAAGGCATACTGAACCAGTGGTAGATGCATTTGACGATTCTAAAGTACTTGTAAAAGTGCATTTGATAAAAATATTTCTACTCTTTTCTAAAAAAAATATTTCTATTCAATTCTAACCCTAATAGTGTTGAAGTGCTTGATGCGCGAGTCCTTCTTGGGGCGGAAGTTGGGGCGCACGTGGATGCCGTAGTAGAGCTGGCGGAAGCTCTCCTTCCACGGGTTGTCGGCGTCGCACTCGTCCGCCGCCACGAACTCGAACTGGCACGGCGCGGGGTGCATCAGTGGAGTGTCGTATTCAAACACCGATTGGTACAGGCTTTTCCTGTACAATTAAAAATTAATAGCGTAGTTATCAATACTAATATTATAAACTAGATGATGCCCGCGACTTCGTCCGCGTGGGTTTAGGTTTTTAAAAATCCCATGGGAACTCATTGATTTTCGGGGATAAAAAGTAGCCTATATCCTTCCCCAGGATATAAGTTAACTCTGTACTAAATTTCATCAAAATCGGTTGAACGGTTGGGCCGTGAAAAGCTAGCAGGCAGACAGACAGACAGACACACTTTCGCATTTATAATATTAGTATGGATTTATAATTTATTTCCACAAAAACAAAAAATTAGGTACAATGGTGATTTCTTCGTGCTCGTAAGCGCTTGGCGGCTTGTCTGAGCACTGCACATTCCTCTGTCGTTAGCTTATCAAATGCATGCCTGAGTTCTCCATAATGTTCTCAAAGGGGTGTGAGTGAAGTCTGCTAATCTGAGAAGAGCCCCATGCTGACCCAGTTTTATCCTGGAATATCAACCTGGTTTCACACAGGATTTTTAAAAATCTAAACACAAATGAAGATCATCTAACAATAAAATGTGTTGTTATTTACTTTTATTACCATGTAAAAATTGCAAATGGCTTTATTTATCCTGAGTTTTACCAAGACTAGAATAGACTAAATGTGAATAATGCATTTAAACTTTTGCTGGTATATTTTGCAAATATCTGACCCCTACTAAATAAAATCATCTTTCACACACTAAATATTGTATAGTGATTGTAACAACTGTATCTCTGCTCAGTAGAACCAAAAACAATTTTTCTTACTCACATAAAAGTTTTACAACTTCTGCAATCAGCTCAGGCCTCAGGTCTAGTCTATTTGAATTACAGCTATAAATATAAATAACTAGACTAGACTCACGTGATTAGTCGGAGAGTGCCCGACCAGTTCCGAACCTGTCCGCGCGTTAAACGCTAAAACAGCTAGCTTTGTTTATCGTGGACAAAAACTTACCACAACTCAGTGTCATTGGCAATAGTGTTGAACCGCTTGCACACCTGCGCGACGCGGCACAGGTCGCGCTCGGTGAGGTGCGACAGGATGCACAGCAGCACCTCATCAGGCAGCTCATATTGCAAGTACTGCGACACATTGCACACGTCCACGCCCTGGGACAGAGATCTACGAAAAAACGATAAGTTATAGTAATGTCGCCATAAGGTGGCCGGCTTATCGGTGTTTTAGGGATGGAAATGTATGTACGCGCATAACTTCCGAACTACTGCATCAAATTGGTTAATTTATTTTTGGTTGTCAGAACAAGGTATGTATGAAAGATTTTTTTTAGAAAATCCATGGGAAAAGACAGTGCCCGCAGGACGTGGACGAATTCGCGGGCAACAGCTAGTAATATTATAAAGTTTGCGAAAAGAGCCGATTGACGTATTTTTTTTAAATAATGAATTAATTCCCGTGCAAGTGAGAAAAAGTAAGTTACTCACGTCCTGGGCCTCTTCCTGGCCGGCAGCGAGCAGGCGCCCGAGGGCCCGGGCTCGTGGTAGGCGGGCGGCGACTTGCGGCGCAGGTCGTACGGGCTGTGGTGGCCCGCAGTAGTGGCGGCGGCCGCGGCCGGCACCGGAGGGGAGCCACCGCCGCCGCTGCCGCTCGGCCCCGCACAGGCAGTGGCCGCCATTGCGCTCCCTGTCACGTTATTAGGACACGGCACTGATTCACATGGCTCACCTATAAATGAAAATACTTTCTATACATCCTTTCATACGGGAACTAGAGGTTTCTCCGTAGGGAACCAGGGTAAACAACATCGCTTAATGGATTGTGAAGCTGAAGTGACAATGGTCAGGACGCAACGTTTGACAAACCAATAGACATTGGGGTTCCTAGGTGCTAGAATGAAGACCTCACACCAGAAAGAGCAGCTTTTCAAGGACTTAATTTAATTATTGTATTGTAGTTAAAATTGCAATTATTATTTACCAGCTGCAACCTAACAGTCAATTCAAATTTTTTAAATTTTTCTCTCCGTAAGAACCGAACCATCCAACCATCGAAATCGGTTCAGCTGTTCTCGAGATCAGCAACACATTTAGCGATTCATTTTTATATATAGAAAGATTGTCTAAATTTTTAGTACTTGCTACAACAGTGGAAGGGTCTCAGTCAGAGGATAACATTGACATTGAATGTATCAAGTTTGATGCTAGAGGGTAAAAATATCAACAATTACTTACATCTTTTTCTTTTATTATTGCAAATTGTTTTTGGCTATTTTATTATTCAACATCTGTTTAGTTAGTATTTTCTGTTGTTTTGTTAAAATAATATTTTAAGTACTTTTGACACAAGTTTTACATTTTTTATCTAATTGTTCAACTAAATCTTATATTAGACTAAATCTTGACTTGCTGCCAAACACTTGACCTATTTAAGAGATAATTTACTCATACAAAAAGGTAAGAAAACATCATTCACATGATATGATTAGCAAGAATAGCCAATTTAATTTAATTACACTTATTTGGCTTTTAAGGATTGATTGAACTTTGCAAATACTACTACAAATAGGATAAAGATTACATCTAAGTTTTTTCAATACTATATTATAGATTTGCAGTTGTTTGAGATGCATTTGTATGCCTATTGAAATTACTGTTTAGTAGGTACAGTAGTTATGAAAAAATTGAGGTGATATAGTAGATGCAAACTACAATTTAAACAATTTCAGATATGTCAGGGTTGTATCATTGCACTATACGTAGCCAAAGCAAAATTATTGTTATAACAGTTCTTAACCTACTAACCCGATTATTGTCAAAATTGTAATGTAATATTTGCTTAGATAAGAGATAAAATCATACATTCCATCAAAACTAGTTTTTACAGTGATAAATAGCATGTGCAAAACAAGTTTGACAACCTCCCTGGCGCAGTGGTGAGCGCTGTTGTCTTATTAGTGGGAGGTCCCAGGTTCAATTCCCAGCAGGGGGTTGGAATTTTATAATATCTAAATTTCTGGTCTGGTCTGGTGGGAGGCTTCAGCCGTGGCTAGTTACCACCCTACCGGCAAAGCCGTGCCACCAAGTGATTTGACATTCCGGTACAATGCTGTGGAGAAACCAAAGGGGTATGGGTTTAATAAAAACTGCCATCCAGGTTAGCCCGCTTCCATCTTAGACTGCATTATCACTTACCACCAGGTGAGATTGCTGTCGAGGCCTAACTTGTATCTGAATTTAAAAATACTGGCCAAGTGCGAGTCAGGCTCGCGCATCGAGGTTCCATACTACAGTCATATTTTTTCAACATTTTGCACGATAATTCAAAAACTATGATACATAAAAATAAATAAAAATCTGTTTTAGAATGCACAGGTGAAGCCCTTTCATATGATACCTCACTTGATATAGTTATCTTACTTCGAAAATTGAAAATACTAATTGTTAGTTTATGACCACAAATATATTTTTTTTGTATGATGTAACCACAAATGCCGGCTATAAGACCCACCTTCCTGCCAAATTTCATGATTCTAGGTCAACGGGAAGTACCCTGTAGTTTTCTTGACAGACAGACAGACAACAAAGTGATCCTATAAGGGTTCCGTTTCTCCTTTTGAGGTACGGAACCCTAAAAAGTAGTTCAATAGGAACATGAGGCATGACTGCATTATTGTAGAAAAACAGATTTCAACTGGGTTTGTGAATTTAATCCTTGCTTTAGTATAAACCGCTATGATGCAACTTCAGACAGTACTTCATCTATACTAATATTGTAAATGCAAAATTGTGTTTGTCTGTTAACTTACCTTTTAAGGACAAGTCTGCTAGTGAATTATATTTTATAGTACTAAACTCTGTTATAATTAGGTTAACTATACTGTACATTAACTTTATCAAAAAACTAGCTTATGCTCGTGACTTTTTCTGTGTGGACTACACAAATTTCAAACCCATATTTCACCCCCTTAGGGATCGAATTTTCAAAAATCTTTTCTTAGCGGTTGCCTACGTCATAATAGCTATCTGCATGCCAAATTTCAGCCCGGTCTGTCCAGTAGTTTGAGCTGTGTTGATAGATCAGTCAGTAAGTCAGTCAGTTCAGGTTGCTTGAAGCAAGAGAAGAGGATTTTAACAGCTTAATTTTCATATGGAATACTATTACAGACACCTTTCTGTCAATTTGTATTAATAAAATTATTCTAGATTTTCATTCAAGTTAATTTATTTAAAGCGGTGAGATGAAAGCCGTGATAGCCTAATGGTTAAGACTCCTTCTTTTCAGGAGGTCACTTCTAACTTTTCGGAGTTATGTGCGTTTTAAGAAATTAAATATCACATGCTTTAACCCTGAAAGAAAACATCGTAAGGAATCCTGCATGCCTGAGAGTTCTCTATGATGTTCTTACAGGTGTGTGAAGTTTGCCAATCCGCACTTGGCCAGCATGGTAGACTATGGCCAAACCCTTCTCATTCTGAGAGAAGGCTGCTGCTCAGTAGTGAGCTGGCGACGCGTTTATCATGATGATGAAAAGTTAGAGGTGCGTGCCCGGGATCGAACCCCCGACCTCCGATTAGAAGGTGGACGTCCTAACCACTAGGCTATCACAGCTTATAGGCTATAGTGATTAATAAGGGTTAATATTATCACTATAGACTACACAGTAAGTATATGGTAATACAACATAGACCTAATCACCTAACCACTAGGCTATCACAGCTTTTACTCACTATTCACTACAATAAAATTTTAACTCCAAAATTATGATAGAAAATTCATGAAAAATGTTTTGTTTACACAATATCAGTATAATATCTGATAAAGCCCACCACAATGAGTCATGTCAACCATTTATGAAGTACAACAAAATATTAAAGTAAAAATATTGATGTTTGAAATTGAATGCATTCAGATATTCCTCCATCGTTTCCGAACAGCTGTTTCGTCATGCTGTATAAAATTAGTCTTCATCTACCAAATCAATACTCATATTGCGCAAAATGTCACTGAAATGCGCTATACAATATTATTGACAACTAGAAAATTAAAATTTTACGAAGCATACGCTTAGCGTTCAAAGTTTCAGCGGTTTCAATGAATGATGATTTTGATATCAAGCTTCGACATATGTAACGAAATTAATTCAAATATTACAAAATGTTCATACACTTTGCCATTTCCTCTCAGACGTTGAGTAAAGGCAAATATAATTGCACATCTAAATAAAGTTGCACATCAATGAAAATGTCGATAATGAGCCGTTTGTAATACTTGGGACTTGGAGCAACAGCAGACGACCCGGATAACTTACTCGATTGGGTCCTGGATGGCAATGGTATCCGATGTCCACCTTTTCTTCGCGATCTACGGACGTAAGAACGCGAAGAAGAAAACGAGGCACTAGGCATTATTTCTTATATTTCTTATTTTCACTAGAATTCAGTCTAAACAAAGGAGACACCCGCACCAATACCGTCGGCCATTTTCTGTTTAGAATAGATTGGGGAACCGAAACAGGAAATCAAAATTGTACCACATCAGTCACCGCTAAGCGACAATTTTACTATTTCACAAATATTGCACTAACCACTAATACTAAATATAATGATCATTAACTCATAAAATCATTATTTAACAAATTACGATAAAAATTCACACTACCCTAAAAGCAAAGGGCGACTCTCCTGTAAGAAAAATATGGCGGATTTCTAATTAACATGGCGGGGGCGATACTAGTGCCATCTAGCAAAAAAACAGATCGGTAGCTTTCATAGAGATCAAGCTTTATTGTATTTAGCAATGCATTCAAAATAAATTATTGTTCTTTTGACAAATCGATTATTAATCAATGAAAATTAACAAACAATCGATCTAACTATGAATGGTTAGTAAAATATTCCCGTCATGTTAAGTATAGGGTTCTGTTTGTAGGGTTCGGCACCCGAGTCCCGAAGGTTGTCAACGGGACCCAGAAGCCTCCGCCGTCAGTCTGTCCATGCGTCTGTCTGTGAGCGGGATGTACCTCATGAACCATATACCTACATATATACATAGGTCATAGGTGTAACCCATAGATTATCTACTATTAGGTGTAACCTGAAATTTTCACAGACTGTGTATTTCTGTTGCCGTTATATCAATAAATGATTAGGTCATAGATTAGTTATTGGTCTCGCTCATGAATTAGGTATATTACGTCGATGCAACAAATACCTACTAAAAAACTATAGCACTGCAGTCCCTTCGTGAGTCGTGACCACGACTAGTGCAACCGACAGAGACAAAAATAGACACTGGTAGTTAGATAAAAATCGCCAAATTAATCGTAGTATGTACTCGTTTAATACAATAACTTATAATTAAAACACAAAATATGCTTCAAATAATTAATTATAAAAATTCGAAATGGCCGCTATGAAAATAAAAAGGTAGGTAGTTACATGGTACAAAACCCTTCGTGTGCGAAGCTGACTCGCATTTTTGACTTGATCGATTTTTCTCCTTTATCCAGAATACATAACATATAGTTAGCATACAGTACATTTTCATTTCTTCCCTAGTCACAGGTTTGATTTCAGGAAAAAAAATCACTGTATTCAGATTTCAGAACATTTCACGAGGAATGTTTATTAAGTAGGTAGATTCTAACAGGTATAACTCATAATAACTACTACCCGTATTAAAAATGCGAAAGTGTGTTTGTTTGTTAGTTTGCCTTTCAGTCACGAGCAACAGATAGACGTGATTTTTTGCTAGTTAGATTAGTAGTAGCAAAATAGGCTACTTTTTATCCCGGAAATCAGAGAGTTTCCACAGAATTTTTTAAAAACCTTAATCCACGCGACGAAGTCGCGGGCATCGGCTAGTTTTCATTATATTCAGTAAAAAGGACGTTTTATGTGCTGGCACGTAGATAGAGTAATAAAGGTAGATGCAGGAACGTTTGCTTTCTCATTCGCACTAAAAAGAGAGCACAGATAAAGTTGGTTACTAATGTGATAAACAGAGACGCAGCTAACCTATTTTTTGTCCCTTATCCTGTAACAGTTTTTTTCAAGAATATATAGAAGAAGTTGCAAAACAAACTTTGATAATTCGTGGCGTAATTGTATTTCTCATGAGTTATTACTTGTTTTCACATAAAAAAACGTTTAATACAAATATTGTTGATCGGTTAATACAAATATTGTGGCTAATTCCGTTGTACACAATCTCCAAACTAAACTAAAATGGGACGTCTAAATCTATTGCTATCCCTTTCATAATGTTGCTTGCGGAAAAGTATAGCACTAGATTTAGACCTGTTAATTCAGTTTAGTTTAGAGATTATGTACAAGAGAATCGGCCCCATTGACTACTAAACAATGGTAATAATTGTCGTGTTATTCATCGTTACGTCGAGCTATCGCTATTACATACGCGGTTACACAGGACTTAAATCTACCTATTATTTTATCTACGTGCTGGCAGCCTTTGTTCTACAACTACGCCCCCCTGTCAATGTCATTCAAGTGCTAAAAGATGGCCAAAACAGCACCAAAATACCTGAGCACATACCCCATACAAATCCTTTGGTAGGTATACAATACTATCTCTATGGGTATACATCTGTGGCTAGACACTAGACCATAGAGGCTAGACTAGTGACTAGGATTACATACTCTTTGATCAGAAATCCCAGTTTGAGTTGATCCCAGACCACAGTCCCAGACCACCCCAGACACCATAGATTAATATGTATACCTGCAGACACAGAGTACAATCTCTTCGCAGAGTACTTTTTTGATCCCAGAACAGATTAACAGAATCCCAGAATTCAGAAGACAGCAGAACAAAGCAGAAGACAGGAATACAGAAATCAGAAATTGGTATTTGGTATAATTTCTTGAAGTCTGTAAAATTATATTAAAACGATAAAATGTCTCTTTTTGATGTAACTGATCCAAATACCTGCCTATATTCGGGACTGGCGTGTGTATTTTTAACATTTTCTTACGTTGGCAGTTTATACATTTGGAGATCTAAATTAAACAGGTACCTATTTATTTATAACTTGCCTTTGCCCTAAATTTGTGCAGTTTTTATTAGTGTGCAGGTTTATTTTTGTAAATCATTTAAATCCTTAAAAGTCTTTGATTTTTAGGATAAAGGAATTTGAGGAAAGTACATAAGTAAAAGTATCCTACTCTGTCCTTGTGACAAGCTTCTCAGAGCCAAATTTTATCATAATTGGTTAAACAGATGAGCTGTAAAAAAGTAGCAGACAAAAAGATAAGTTTTTGCATCTAAATGATGCCTGTGATTTCGTTCACACCTTGATTAAAATTTTTAAAAATCCTGTGGGAATTCTGAGTTTTCGGGATAAAAAAATAGTCTATATTCACATCCGGGATGCAAGTTATTTCTGTACCAAATATATGATGCCTGCGGGCTGCAACTTGTGTGAATTCAGGTTTCTTGATAATGGTGTGCTCTTCGATTTTTCGGAACAAAACGTAGCCTATGTTCGTTCTGGGATATAAGTTAACTCTGTACAAAATCAGTTGAACGGATGGGCCATGAAAAGCTAGCTCACAGATATATTTTTGCATTTGTTATATTAGTATGGATTAGAATAGATAAAATGTGTTACAGAGATCACCCAACAACTATCAAAAGAAGATTTTTCAGTGTGTTTTGTATGATGCTGCTGGCACCAGTCTTTACATACACACTTCTGAAAGAAGAAACCTTGGAAAGAGGGAGCCTCTATGAGTATATGGGTTTCAGAATGTCTGGAATGATTGCAGCATTAATTGTCCCCTTACTTTTAACTGCCACTTTATTTTTGGGTCCATTGACTATGCATTTTATAGCTGGAACATGGAGATTGTATGCAGGTATGATCATATTACATTTACGCAGCCTCTGATATTGTACATTAGTACAATTAGTACTTAGTGCCTTTGAAGAATTGCAGTTGTGCAGCATACACACTCAATTACAACAGGTCAATTCCAAAAATCTGCATTAATCATTATTACAATCTCAATAGCGATAAAATAATGTGGTTTTTTGTATAGCGGTAGTTTATGGGGCTAAAATTCACTATTCAAGAGAATAATTTAAAAAAACTTCATTTTTATTTATTTTTAACATGAACGGCACACTGTACGAAAGTCAATGATGTCACAATTACAACAATTTTTTTCAATTTTTCAACAAAAATACAGTAATTTCTGTGGGAAAATATTTTTTATGTTAAAAAATTTAAATATATATTTTGTCGTTTACGCTTTATGACGTTGTTAATAGCTTTTGGTATATTTATTATTTTAATAATAAATAAAAATCATGATTTTTTAAATCATTCTCTTTAATAATGAATTCTAGCCCCATATACTGCTGCTATACAAAAAATCACATCATTTTATTAGTACGTTCAAGACCCTAGTCTTGTGATGGGCTGAATTTATGGTACTCTTGTTGGCACCATTCAAAATAAGATTTCTGTGCAGGTGCAGCATCGTTACTTATAAAAATGGTAGTATTGTAATAACTATGAGTTTATATTTCAGATCCTGTGTATTGGATATCAAGTTTTCAGGATCTAGTGTGGTTGCGTAACCATGTGATGGCTCCTATAAGCGAGGAGTGGGTGTTCCGGTCTTGTATGATGCCATTGTTGCTTCAGTGTTTAGAGCCACTCACTGCTGTGTTCACTGGGCCATTCCTGTTTGGTATTGGTTAGTTTTAATTGGAAGTATTTGGGCAATTGTGGTAAAATTAAATATTGCATCACAAAAGAAATATCCAAGACCATCTTTTTGTGATGCAACATGTAATTTTACCATACTTAGTTGTTTTTATTTTAATAATTAGTTTATTCATATTAATATTGACTTGAATAATGAAAGTCCAAATAAAAAACCTGGTTGGAATATTTTTCAAAAATATGTTCAACTGTGTTTAAATATTTGTAGACGAGTTTTTCACTACTCAGCATTTCTTCTAAGATGTATTGTAGATCTTCGTAATATTTTGCTTCATCATAAAGTGTGATACTTTTTAAGTCAGAGATGCCTTTTTCTTCAAAATTGAAATATATTTAGTTTCATGCTAAAATAATATAATATTTATTTCAGCCCATTTCCATCACTTGCACGAACTATTGTCTGGGGGACATTCAATCAAATCTGCATTATTTATCTCCTGTAAGTATACTCAACGTCTATAAGTAAAAATAATAGTAGATTATTCAATCTGTGAAAATCCCATGGAAATAGGTTCAGCCGTTCAGAAGATTAGCCTGTTCAAACAGTTAAAACTTCAATTTTATCTATTAGTATATATTAAGTACAGTACGAGGCCAAATGTGATGAACATCGATCTTTAGAAGGAGACAGCAGATTTTTAGAGCACTCATGTCTCGGTCGTTGAGACCACAAAGCGTCATATGGGTATGAGTGACAGAGACAACACTCTACAAAGATGAAATGTCATTCTAAAGGCCGTCACCACTAACTCACTAAGCTGGTAAGGTTCATCACTTTCGGCCGCGTACTGTACTTTGTAACTACAATATTAGTACATGAAAAATAAGTAAATAACTCTAGTTTTTTTCTTTTTCAGTGTTTCAATTCTCATTTACAACTGTATTTGGTGCTTATTCAGCATACTTATTTTTACGAACTGGTAAGTGAATAAATTGTTTTAGTGTTTAGGTTTCCTATTCAAAAACATATTTTTTAAATAAGTAATGGTATTTTAAGTAAATCTAAATATATAAAAGGAAAAGGTGATTGACTGACTGACTGATTTATCAACGTACAACTCAAACTACTGGGCGGATCAAGCTGAAATTTGGCATGCAGATAGCTATTATGACGTAGACATCCGCTAAGAAAGGATTTTTGAAAATACAACCCCTAAGGGTGTACCTAGGGGTTTGAAATTTGTGTAGTCCACGCGGATGAAGCGGGGAATAAGCTAGTTTTTTTATAAATTTAAATCTTGGTGTAATTTTTTCATTTATTGCATTGGTAATAACAGGTATATTCTTTTGGAATAAAAACTGTCTAAAATGCAGTCTATTTCCTTTTGACGGACAACGCAAAATACCAACGCAAAACGGTACAAAGAATGCCTTTGTATAGTGCCATATATATACGCGAAATGTCGAATCGCATAACGCCAAAGCGTATATATACGTTAAATACCAAATCGCTATGATATTAAAAACTTAACATACAGGCCCTTAAAAATATCTAAAATATCCTTAATATTTAATAACATTAATATTTAAGAACACCTTGCTTGATAATTTGACTTTGGTTCAGAGTTTGAGCTGTGAAAAGGTTGTCCGTTGCCCTTATATCCCTAATTCCATAGAGTACTAAACAGTTGCAGTATGACCACAGTTTACGTCGAGGCTTGGACGTCACTTGCAGGCGTCAAATGTTCCTACATGTTGACGCTAAGTAGCCTATGAATCGCCTATTTTTCTTTAATTTCACGTCACCCATAGCCTAATGTTTGACGTCGTCGATTCAGGATAAAACCGAGATTTCCCTCACCCTAGTTCACTCTGGTATGACTTTGTAATACGAATTGTTTCTTTTCAGGTCACTTCTTCGCGCCGCTAGTCGCCCACGTATTTTGCAATCATCTAGGATTTCCGAATTTCTTCGAAGTATTTCACTTTCCGATGTTACAGAGAATTCTTATTATATTCAACTATTTCCTAGGCCTTTTCCTTTGGATTTACTTGCTTGTGCCTCTAACCAGCCCCTACATCTATGATAATAGACTGGAATTGTTAACTTGACTCTATTAGTTTGTCTACCGGTTGCATATTTTTTTTACGAAAATGCAAACGAGACTATTTCGTTTACGTTTCGTCGTTTAAGTTTTATAAGTCTCGCAAATTGCTAATGCGCGTGGCCGCCATTTTAGTGACGTCAGCACTAGACTGAAGTTTCGAGCTGATGGTATATTTTTATTTCGATTGACGTCAAAATGACGTCATGCCGATGGTAATGAACATGGTTCCAGCGCAATAGCAATTTGCGGGACTTATGACAATACGTTTTTAGTCAAAATTAGCAACTTTACAGGAGAGCAAAAAACTTCCAGAGGTTTGGGTTGTTATGGATACCATGCAGTTGCTTTTTTGAGTTTCTGTTGGACATTTTCTTGTTTCTGACTGGCCGAAAGACGTCGTTCTTGATTCTCTAGCGAATGGTCTCGAAAGGTTAAAATCGCCACAAAATGACTTACGTGGTGTTAGACCTTAAGCGACGATTTATGACCAGTGTTGTACGAGTTATTTTTACGCAAGTATTAAGGCAGAAACATACTTATAATTTATAGCAAAATCACATGTTAGAACGTGATTTAGAACTAGTAAGAGCGATTCACTATCACGCTTTTTCATCGAGTATTCCTTCACATTTTAAAAAGATTTTTTCCAACAAGTTTGCGTATAATACAAGACAATCGCAGTCGCGTCATAAGTATGTTTTCGCTCTTATTAATTTCTATTTTCCCGGTAAATATGCAGGGTGTGCTGATTATGTTATTATGTGGCATTCTCTAGGCTGTTTAACATGTATAATATACGTAAAAAATGAAACTTATTTGTAACTCAATGTCCATACCCCTAATATATAGTCATAAGTGATAGGTACACTTTTGGCAGAACAATCACGCGTATACATGCGTGGTAAAAATATAATTATATAAGTCAATATGCTATATAAAATGTTAGAATTTTGCTTCAATTCACTGCTATTGTGAATCGTAAATCGACACAAGGCTTTTTTAGTGCGCGTGAAACAAATAGTCCAACCTGAACACCACACGAGGCATATGACTACGCATTGTACAAAAAAAACACATCGCCGGGCTTGTGTATTTACCTTAGTCTATGACCTGCGCAAACCGCCATGTTACAACTTTAGACACTTGTTTTGCGATAAATGTAGCAAAACCCTGCTTTAATTTTACCAGCTTACCCGTAGTAAAATAGTACGTACGTATGAAATCATGTTTTAAACTTTCAACTGTAAGTAATAGCTGAAAAAAATAATTTCAAAAATACTATATTGGTGTCGACACTATTTGTCCCTTCTCAAATAGTGCCGCTGCGAAAACTTATCTCGATAGGTTCATAAAATTGATGTACCTATTTTATATTTGAACTTAGGTATTTTTTAACTTTAACTATACTTATTGTTTATTCAGTAGTCATTGCTCAATGTCTGTACAGGTTTTATGTAAATTAAGTTTAATTTTACCTATTCGTATAATTTTATATGCCTCATGTGTTTGTGCCATAAAATAGCATATTACCGTAAAGCTAGACATTGGAATAAGATACCATATATTGCGAGAGAGGCGAAACTACTGCTTTCTTTGAGAGCTGTATAATATAAGTATTTAACTTGGAGAGGACCTCATGCACCAATCACTATAAATATCAAGTATATAACTTGGGGTGGACCTTATTTATACTTATATGTAAGTATGTAAGCTCTTAGGTTCCATTCCCGACAGGGACAATTTAGGCATTTATAATTTTTAGCTCGAAAAACCTATTCATCGTAATCGGTAGCAAATTCTGCCCCTTTGGTTTGGCTGTGAACAGCCAATTTAACCAATCTTTGGCTTCACATCCAAGGCGGCTTCGGCCGTAGCTAGAAACGCCTGGAAATCAATTAGGGGTTCAATTAAAATTGTCACACCCTTGTTAAGCTAGCCCGCTACGAAGTCATCAGCTTTTCTTCCATAAATTCCATACGTCAGACCTCTATGCAACAATGCGCAATGGTGCGAACCGAATATCTAGCGTTGGTGTGCGTGCTCCAAATTCTAGCTTTACCTCTTCATTTTGAGTTTAAGGGACGATTTTTAATGCATTTTAGTCTTCAAAAAGGGTTTATTATTTTTCTGCATTCCGTTGAAAGTCCTTAAAAGGACTTGGTTAGGACGAATTTTATCGTCTATGATTGAATGAGTTCACCTACATTGCACAAACATCACAATGACAATGGCGTCACTAAATACACACAAATAGTATGTCTCTATCGTTTGCACTCGTGTGACAGAGATGGATATTTTGTAAAACTATACTCTATCCACGTACATAAGTTAAAATATCGGTCTCTCTGTTACGTAATCTCATACAAATGACAAAGACAAAAATCAGTGGGCGACAACCATTTTGAGTGACCAACCAATCACAAAAGAGCCACCACCACGTAACACGGTAACCACGAAAAACATAGGTTTGTGATTGGTTGGTCACTTAAAAAAATGGTTAACGCCTAATGACTTTTTCATTTGTATGGGATTACGTAACAGAGAGAGTGCTATAAAGAGTACAGTTGTAATACCCATACCCATACCTGTGACCTATTATCGCCCACTTGTCAGTCTCCTACAGAGACAACACGAAATCCATTGACTTATATATTACTTCGTATGGACAGGGCCATTGAACAAACAAAATGGCACCGACTCATCCATGCAGCCTCAGTGACGTCTAGATTTCATACAGGTCGTTTATTAGTATCTAAGAGGTGGCGCTTATTTATTTGGTTCCAAAACCGTGGAAATTTTGTTTGCTTGGGCATATCTTGTCATTTATATCGATGACGAAATCCGAAATCAAAGCTGCCGATTAGGTATCTCTTTCTAAAGTTTGATATGTAATCTTTCCTGCCGGATACTGTACGTACGAAATAGAATTAGTTTAGAGTAAAACGTAACTTCCAAGAAGCTTACGTTATTTCAACATTTTGTGTAACTACCTAGTCAATTGATGTAACTTTGTATTAAACGTATTTACTTAAATTGTATCAGGTAGGTATTTATTGTAAAATCTGCAAGTTATTATCATAGCTTGGATCACAATTAATTATTTAAGATATTGATAATGTATTATGGTTACCATACTAAAATTGTGCTAATTTACTATAAGTGTCAATTTACAAGTCATTAAACTATAGTATTTTATTTTACATGTATTTTTTTTGTATCTATATTACCTACCTTTCTTGTTCAATCTATTTTGTTTTAATAATTGTTTGATTTATAGGATTTTAATAAAGTGGTTGATCTTAAAATATTGTGCTTTAGTAGCGCACTTCAAATAAGTTTTTAAAGGAATTCAAATAAAAAAGATTAGGTATAAATTCATTCAGAAATATATATTTATTTTTATTCTATAGAATTCATCTCATAATTGGGATAGTAATAATAATATAATTAATTTACACTATAATTCTATACACCAGATAACCATAAATAACAGATTAGATTCAAAATAAAATACGCAAAAAGTGAAAATTTGGAACATTTAACACCAATACAAACGGCCGTAATATTTCTAGATGGTTTATCTAAAGATTCATGATTAGCGATCGATCGTCTCACAATAGGTATAGCAACTAGGGGATTTCTGAAAATCATTTCTTAGTGGAGGTTTATGTAAATCTCGTCAAGTCAAATCCCATGGGATCAGTAAAATGGACGACACGAGTACCTACATAATGTCCAGAATTAGGATTTAGGTATATGACGCATCGGGGCTCAAATTAAGTAAGTATACTTTTTTTTGGTAAATAAAATAATGTGTCACTGACCATCGTGTAGTAACAAGAAGCTTGAGTGCAATCTTCATGTATGGGGGACTAAATAAAAGGCGCACGAAGCGCACGCTCAGTACGCTGCGTTTCGGGCGCTTATCATTATGGTATGAAATTCTATGGAACGGATTACATCGAGAGCTGCCGTCGTTGATACCATTTTAATAAGCGCTCCAATCGCAACGTACGGGCTAAAATTTATGACTGCTGCGATCCCCAAAAAATATTATTATGGAACTATATTAACTCTTGTATACATAATATATTCGGTAATAAATTAAATTATTTTTCAATTTTTAGTGTTTGTGTATCGAAGTCGGTTTTTATTTTTTTTGTAAAAAAATTTTATTTCACAATTTTTAGTGGCCCCATGGAATTATGCTATGACTGGTTAAAAATCTACTGTTTACTAAGCTATTACACTGATCGCGAGCAATTTACTCTTATCCGTTGAGGAGTTCCAGTATCTATCTTCGAAGATGTTCATCAGATCTTCACCAAATTTAAATGGGACCAACTTTGAAGTATACCCTTTCAAACAAAAGAAGAATATTCAAAATCGGTCCAGGCGTCATCGAGTAATCGGGGAACATACATAAAAAAAAAAAAAAAAGATTCCGACGAATTGATAACCTCCTCCTTTTTTTGAAGTCGGTTAATAAGCTCCAAACGCGTGAATCGAAAAATTTTAAATTATTATATAATATTTTTTTTAGCTACGAGTGAGTACCTAACGGAAATAGTCTAACATATGAGATTCGAACACGCGGACTTTTGAATTTTAGTCCGCTTTTTAAGCTAGTTTTGTTGAGCTAGTGAGGCTAGAGTTCAAACGTTTTGAATCCCGTCGGATCATTTTTGATATTTATTTTAATAACAGTATCATTAAAATATTTAGACAACTACATACAACATACTAGTGAGCCAAATATCTATATGTATTTTAAATTATTTATATCTACGCAACATCGACATAACAAAAATAATTCTTTATATTACATTATACAATTTAAATCTAATAGTCAATTCAGTCATTTCTACAGATATATAACATATTAGTAAATGCTTATTTTACAGCAGAAATGTTTTATGTTAAAATTGCTCCCCCCTAGCTTAATTTTTCATAATATCAAACAATGAATAATGGTTGGGGAAGAGATTTTGACATACGTTTCATACATATTAATCCCACCGCCTGGGCAAGATTAACAGAGATAAATTATTAATAAACTTTAATAAAATGAACAGGCTATTTGACACCACAATTATGATGAAAATTATTCAAAGATGTGAATCAATTTGATATCAGGGCTGATCGCCAGATAGATTTTAACTGAGAAATGAGACATTTGACAGATTTTCAGTACAAAAACTGTCGGGGTTAAATACGGGGTTATCCCGTAGTTAAATTATAATATTAACTGGCGATTATAATCAGCCCTGAAGTGAACTTTTGCTATAAGTATCATTGTCCCTAAGCTTATTAATATACTCTATCCGCGGAAAGAAGTTACTATAGCGCTCTCTGTTACATAGAGACAAAAATCTCAGTGGGCGTTAACCATTTTGAGTCACCGACCAATCACAAAATTCACAAACGAAACTGATGTTTTTCAATTGAATTTCGAATGTTTTTGAAATCATGTTTGTGATTGGTTGGTACTCAAAATTGTTAACGCCCACTGAGATTTTTGTCTCTATCATTTGTGTGGGATTACGTAATAGAGAGAGTGCAATACTAACTTCTTTCTGCGGATAGAGTATAATAGATTTTCTTAACCATATAGATATCATAAAGTAATCTAAACAGTATTGTTTAGAGTTTAGGAAGACAAAAATCATTGGTTTTTCCATAGTTGTCAAATAGTCTATTATTTTATACAGAATATATTGAGCTCAAAACTACCAGGGACACAACAGGACAATAATAATAATTATTATTACAAACGAATTAATAATAACATTTAGATCAAAAATTTCTTTTTATATAAACATTTATAAAGTTCCCTCAGACAATCGTAAAATTTTATCTACAATTTCCAACTTCAAACTATCAAATTTTATATAGTCCATATAAAATGACTTCTCCCGCACCATTTAAACTCTACGGGTCAACTGTCATGTCAAAATTTGAAAGTACGAACCACTGTAGCTGGAGGGTTGGTGTAATTATGAACCAGCTACATATAATTCCTTTAAAACAAGGACTAAATCGTACTTTTGACATGAAATTTGACACAAAGTTAAAATGGCGCGTGAGAAATAATTTTTTCCGCATTATACATACGAGTAGAAAATATAATATATCGCTGAAGATAAAGGCTGGTTTATAATGTTTTAGTACTATTCCAGACCTGCTAGTGGTGTACTATCACAAGAATTATAAAAGTGAATACAGATTTCATTCCAGTACTTACCTATTTCACTGTATTCAGTCCAGTGAATGACTTTGCAGTCATAATTTTTAGTCAAGCTTGACTGGAATTGTATAAACACTCAATTCAGTTTTGGAAATTCAATCGTCTGAAAATGGCTTAAATGCCAGCACTAGAATAAACTGGATCTAGAGACAATAAAATATGAACCGACCAGTAAATACATACAATGAAAAATAGTCTTTATACCCTGCAGTTAAAGTTGATTTTGGAATAATCTACAGGTTAATGTACTAAGGTTGTTTAAACAAATGGAAGGTTGTTTCTTTCATTTCAATACAATGCAAAAAAGTCATAAACAACGTAGTGATAAAGTTGATTTTGCAATAAATTCGTTTAATCTACAACTAGTGAGTACACCCGGAGTATCACGTCGCATAGGGCCGAGCTTCACGGCTGTATGGGACGGTTGGGCGACTGCGGTACGACGACGGGCGCGGGCGTCGCGTCTAGGTCGCATGCGGATAATAATCGTACCAGTTCGTCGGGCGTCGGACCGCCGTCCGGTACGGGAGATTCTTCACCTTCACCTGTGTGAAAAAAGTAATTATGCTGATCAAGGAATCATTCGTGAATAAGCTTGTGATCTGCTCCATTTGATGAGGTTAATTTTTGTAGAGAGTGATTGTTTACCTTCCATTTATAAGACTAGCTGGTGCCCGCGACTTCGTTCGCGTGGATTTAAGTTTTGAAAAATCTCATCAGAAATGGTTTTCCATACTAAAAAGTAGGCTAGGTCACTCTCCAGGACCCACATCTGCGTCGCGCCGGACCTGTGGCCGCACAGCAACAGTCTCCGCGCTATAAGAGATATACGTACCACCGCCATTTCCACTGCTAGTGGTAGCGCTAGCGACGGCCTGCAGCGTCTTGGCCGCCTTGTCGATGGGCCCTGTGAGGTCCCACATCTGCGTCGCGCCGGACCTGTGGCCGCACAGCAACAGTCTGCGGGGCCGCAGTGCGCCTTCACACTCTGCGACTACGAAGCAAGACACCGCTGAGCCGTCTACTGAACGGATCGTGCATACTCTGATAAACAAGAATAATAATGAAAATAGAGATATACTATAAGATTTATTAAAATACTAGATGATGCTCGTCACCGTAATACTTTTCGCAGATTTATATTTCGCTTACTTATTTTGCACATTTTAATTAATAATAATTTATGCAATTAAAAACGAACTAAATAAAAAAATTATGGTTGCGATATAATATCAGATCAATGAAGATTCAGAGAACAAAAAACCAAGTAAATTGAAACCACTTGCATATTCCATATTGAGTTGATCTTTTATCAATTCAAGTAAGATCGCAAAGAGGATACCTTTTGCCGTTGGAAGCGAGTCGAACATACAGCGTGTCGGTATCGGGCACAACTTTTTGGATAAATATTTGCTCTTCATCCTGCTCTCCATACGGACCTAGAAATTAAAATGTACTGAAATTACTAAATGTAGATAGTTGGGGTCTCTTCGCACCGAAAGGCGCAGCGTTGGTAGACTTTCCACTAGGTGGACAGATGACATCAAACGAGTCGCAGGGAGCCCGCGCCGCCTTTTATATATTTAGATTACTAACTTATTTTTCAGGTAAATGATTTTTAATAATGTAACTATGGGCGAGATCTTTGACACTTGATGCGATCACGATTCACGTCATGTGTAGGTACAGTGAATATAAATTCCTGAGTTGGTTTATTTGAGGACCCTTCACACTTTGAGAACCAACAACTTTTATGACCTGTCATAAAAACCCGAGTCTCGGCTTATTTTTACAAAATTTTTTCGACAACGCGTATGTGCGTTGACGGCACTCGCTAAAGGCTACTTGCGACACATATACATGTAATAGGCACAGGATCACATTCTTGTAGTAGGTACATGACATGTGGCACCCTTCGAAAAATAAGGGCAGTTGAAGTGTAGATCATGTCTGGCAGTGGATATCTGTCAGTTGATACGGATGGTTATGAATTTTAAAAAGGTTTTCTTACCACAGTCGTTATGCGGCTGCGCCGTGGGAGCTTCTAAAGCTAGGACCTTGAAAGCTGCCTTGGGCGTGGTCCCCGGCTGAGTGGAGATCATTCCTCTGAAGCGAGTGACACGCCAAGATCGCACGTGATTGTACTCACTGCACACTGATATAAGGTAGTTCTCTGATAGAGATACCTGTGGATAGGGATGTTGCCTATGTCAAAAATAATTTATTTACTAGTTTTTTTTTAATATAACAAGGTTAGGTTAGGTTTGTTGGTGCCGTCACCCATAAATATGATTTTTTTATTTACATGTTCGCAATTTTGAATTCTTAACATTTGATCTTATAGCGGCAATAGAAATATACAGTGTGAAAATTTCATCTCTCTACCTATTACGGGTCATCAGATACAAATACATAATTAATGATTTTTAGGGACTAGGGAGTCAAGAAGGCGCCCTGGGAAACACCAAGAGCAAGTACCGAACGGGCGCCCTCCCGCAATTCTGCCCATATATCTAAGAGGTTGGTGGCGCCATGGGAGATGGAAGGTTCATGAGATACAAGCCCTCTGAAAGACCGACAGACAGACGGCGCCTTTCGGATATGGAACCCTGAAAGGGTTTTTAATTAATGTTTTAATTTATATATTTATTAGTATCGGCAAGCGCAGTGTGGGACGACCTCCAACCCGCTGGACTAACGACTTTAAGAAGGTAGCGGGAAGTGGGTGGATGAGGAAGGCAGAGGATCGTGTGCGGTGGCGCGCTCTTGGGAAGGCCTATGTCCAGCAGTGGACGCAAACAGGCTGATTGATTGATTGATTGATATTTATTAGTATGTACGAGTAGTTTGTTGTTAAAGCTCGTTTTCATCAATCTCACCTTAGTAACTGGGCTTTGATGCACGGTGAACGTTTGGAACAACTGCGGACCGTGACCCACGGTTTCTGGATGCTGCACGATAACGCGTACCGAGCCATATCTAGTGCCGTACGCTATTTCTATCCAGTTGCCGCATAGATCTATTGGAAGATTTTTTTTTTTTAATATTGCAAGGTAAGAAAAACACATCATTGCTTATAAGTTCCGCAAATTGCTATAGCGCTGGAACCATGTCTTATTAACATCGAAATGACGTCATTTTGCCGTCAGCCGAAATAAAAATACACCATCAGCTCGAAACTTCAGTCTATAGTGCTGACGTCATTAAAATGGCGGGCACGCGCATTAGCAATTTTCGGGACTCTTAGCAATGTCAAGGTTGGAGCGTGCTTACTTAAAATTAATAAATCTTTATTTTTCTCTTTACATTCTTTACATTTTTTACTAGATGATGCCCGCTACTTCGTCCGCGTGGATTAAGATTTAAAAATTCCTGTGGGAACTCTTTGATTTTCCGGGATAATAAGTAGCCTATGTCCTTCCCCGGGATGCAAGCTATCTCTGTTCCAAATTTCATCAAAATCGGTAGAACGGATGAGCCGTGAAAGGCTAGCAGACAGACAGACACACTTTCGCATTTATAATATTAGTATGGATTTCTAAAATAAGAAGCCAAATAAATAACACAAAATATATACATTACTTACTTGTTTTTGGTGTGAGGTATACAGAAATGGCTGTGATTGGTTCTTGATTAGGATCTTTATATAGCTGCGTTACCAGGAGATCATTGTCTTTCATTCTTAGAGGGAACTTTTGCATATCTAAAAAAAATATACCATGACTTTTACAATATAATCGAAATAAACACTTAGAATGATTATGAGAAGTTTGCCAGTGCTGGGTTCTCATGTGCCATACTCCAGCCTTGCTTCAACCGGTAGGTTAAATCACAACCAAGCACTACTTACCGATATAGTTAATAGCGCCCGTGGCATTCCCAAGCAAGAGGAATGAGCCCGCTGTATCGTATGTGGTGAGATAAGCCACATCTTGCGTTTGCCAGTGCTGTGTACTTGTGTGCCATAATCAGGCTTTACTTGAACTGATAGGTTCAAGTACAACCAAGCACTACTTACCGATATAGTTAATATAGCGCCTGTGGCAGTCCTAAGCAAGAGGAATGAGCCTGCTGTATCGTATGTGGTGAGATGAGTCACATCTTTCGTTTGCCAGTGCTGGGTTCTTGCATGCCATACTCCGCCTTTGCTTCAACTGGTAGGTTAAAGCACTACCAAGCACTACTTACCGATATAGTTAATAGCGCCTGTGGCAGTGCCAAGCAAGAGGAATGAGCCTGCTGTATCGTATGTAGTGAGATGAGCCACATCTTGGGTTTGCCAGTGCTGGGTACTTGTGTGCCATACTCCGGCTTTACTTCGACTGCCGGCACCGCTCAGCGCTACTAACTGTGGACCTACGAATAGTAGATGTTCTACACGAACGCCTAAATTGAAAGTGCCTGCAAGAGAAAATAATTGAAATAATAGAGTGGTAAATTAATTAGTAAGGACAGAATTAAAACTTAGATATATATAACGGAGGAGATAGGGGAGAGAGATTTGCAATAAAATTCGTACCATTGCATAGTTTATTCACTGCACTCATAGTTTATTATCAATCTTTAACCATCTTTTGAATAAAGTGAACTTTTACAAGTACTTTTGTTTCAACAAATGCGTCTACCAATATATTATTACTAGATGATGTGACTTTGTTTGCGTGGATTAAGATTTTTAAAAATCCCGCGGTAACTTCGATTTTTTCGGATAAAATTATTTCCTTCCCAGGGATATAAGCTAACACTGTACCAAATTTCATCATTATGGAGAATAATTTATATTAGAAACAACTTGCCTATTAACGTTCGTCGAACCGGTTCTGTATGTGTAGAGAAGGCCCATAACCTAACAAGAGGGCCACTAGCTATGCCAAGCATGACGTCAGTGCCTGTAGAGTTGTTGCCGTTAGATGCCGCTGAGCCGCCAGTTTTGGCGTTTAAAGCTATCCTTTCTATAACCGAGTCTTGGACTGGCGATTGAAAAACTACGTACCAACCACATGAGTCTGTTAATCTGGAAAAAATTAAACATTATAGGTATACCATTTCACTGATATCGCTCGTTAAGGGAGTGAAACAGATGACGTAAAAAAAATGATTCATTAGTTTTCGCGATAATCCCGAACATACATACATATAAGTCGAATCTACAACCTTCCTTTTTGAAATCAGTTAAAATCAAGGAATTTAACGTCACTTTCATTCTCCCGCACGTCACAAGCCAACTCAGTCAAGCAGTATGGTACCTATAGTCAAGTTATTCATTATCAGAAAATTATATACTGGGTATATAAAATTCTATACATATAATATGAATAATATCGTTTATTATTCAAAAAGTATTGGTACAAGTATAAGTATTTACTACAATTACAAATGATAAATGACTAGCAAGGTGTATATTATACTTGTTTACTTGTACATTACATAACCTTTTACCAGTGAATATGGTCATACTACATGTACCATGAATGTTGATTATGTCATATGTGCAGAAGTCATCTGATGAGATGAGGCTGACATAGACACCAAAAGTTGAAAAAGGTTTTATTCTATGTGTCCTTTATTGAAGCATAATAGCTAGAGCTGTGTAAAAATAATAAAAATACTTGATTTACCTGTAACCTGTCACAAAGTGTGTGTATGCTACAGCAACCCAGTTATGATGTGCTTTTATTATTTGTACTTTCATATTTTCCTGCCAGGTGGTGGCTGAAAAAAGAAAGGCCTATGAAAAAAGCTGCAAGATAATTCTGCAAATGTCATTGTTGAATCTTTGAAATAGTCAGTAGAATAACATTGTACAATCTATGAACAATATTAAAATCACAAAATGTATATGATAACTGCACAAGTGAGTAATTGAACATGTATAAGGTACCGTATGTACCGTAGCCATGTTAGTTGATAAAAACCTTAGAATCGTTCATCAATTGTCAAGCAAACGTTATTTCTTAAACAGTAGTTTCTTCAAAAGCTGTCAAGGAAATCACATTTCACTTGTAAAATACTTATTTAATTTACAAGGTATCACAGTAATTTACCAAACCAATATGGTATGGTAAACCAATTTTTTTTTTCGAATTACACTTTTTTTAGCTCTGTAGTGGTAATGTTTCTATTGTACTAAATCTCAACCTAACAGCTTATTTTTAAAATGGCTTTGACACAGACAGATGGGTTGGACGACACTAGAGATTCCCTTGTTGTAGTGATGATCAATTGCAAATTAGAAAATCATAAACTCAATTGTTTACAATTGTTCCATAATTCTTATACAAATCTATATCAGGGAGCAGGAGGTGCCACTCTTGTATAATAATCGACAGGTCGAGTTGACAATCAGGGTGAGAACGCCCCGCACACCCGCACATTTCCCGCGCTAGCCCGGTGCAGGCGAGCGCAGGTGTGCGGGCGTTTCCCCACCTCGTACCCTGATTGCTATCTGGAACTATCGCATACTATAGTTAAAATCAAATTCAAAATTGTTTTTAAACACATTTTTTATGATAAGATTTAGGGCCGGTTGTTTCAACAAATTTTGACGGACACGTAACCTTTAAATATGGCGCTAACGAACGTAAGAAAAGAAAAAGCGTTGATTCAGCATCTATTAGCGCTAACGTTCGTTAAAAAGTTACGTTTAGGTTAACCAGTGCTGGCGCCATTGGTGATCGTCAAATCAGTTCGTAACTTCATACTTCTTACAAACGGAATATTTTATTTACAAATTATAATGGAATCAATTGAATTCAATGCTTTTAATGGTAGTTTTTTTGAAGATGAAAGAGAATTTAAAAAAAGAAAAAGTGTTTAAAATGCGAAGTAGCAATGTCAATAACTATATAATTTAATATAAAATGAAATAAAAAAGGAAACGGAAAAGTATGTTAATTTTTAGGGTTAGTTTCGTTACCAGAATAACAATGACGAACAGTTTTTTGTATAATGAAGCAACGCTCTTAAATTAACAGATGTTAAAATTCGTCTACGTCTGTTAAATTTTAACGAACGTATCTTACGAAGACCAATGGTTTGAAACAACCGGCCCATAGACTATACAATCTCAACATACTTTCTGGTGGACGCAATCCTTTGTGACTCTCTGTATTGCCCAGAGAAGCTGCCCTTGAATGACCTCGTCCACATCGGCTAAAACAACACCACATATAAAACACACCACATACAAATTAAAAGCTTGAACACTGGTTAAACTACCTGTAATGGAATCATTACTTTAGTTTTTTCAGGTACCTTCACTTTAAATAAAAAATAGTAAACTTCTTATTACCAAGGACATTTTTAACCGGTAGCAGTTTTATTTAACTATTCAAGAGTGTGTAAAGGAAAGTAAAGTGCAAAGGAGTTGACTAGAATTAAGTTTCTATTTTAATCTATCTATCAGTAGCTCAGTACCCTTATTATAAATGCGAAAGTGTGTTTGTTTGTTGGTTTATCAGTTTGTCCTTCAATCACGTCGTAACAGTGCAACAGATTGACATGATTTGCATAGGTATAGATAACGACCTGGAGTGACATAGGCTACTTTTTATCCTGGAAAATCAAAGAGTTCCCACGAGATTTTTAAAAACCTAATTCCACGTAGACGAAGTCGCGGGCATCAGCTAGTATAATATATCTTTGTATTAAAAGAAACTCTAACCTCAATTGGTCTTGTGAAGGTATTCTGCCCACTGTGCGTAGGTCGAGAGAGGAGTTCCTAGAATGTGTCCTGTTAGCTGCCACATCTGTGTTTGAGGATGTTGAATTTTTCCTTGATACATTACTGCCATTTCTTCCAGTAGTATTTGCTACATTAACTGAAACACAATTTAAATATCAATTACATTTTCATTTTATACTATGAAAATTGTAAGTACTTATCATCAATTCTTATACCTTACAAAAGGAATACCAGGGTATAAATAAACTGTTTACTGTGCTTGCTGCACATACTGAATAATAAATGCAACAGTCGAGCGACTTAGAATATATTAATAGTTTAATTGAATTTACTTAATTCAATTAATCTATTCAAATATTAAACATAAAGGTTAAAATTAACTACTTACGTGGTGGTGGAAGATAACCATAGAACAATACATCTCCACAAGATGAATGGTTCATTTCATCGCACAATGCAAGTCTCCTGCTCAGTGGAGTGATGCCAAAATAGTCACATTCATGTCTAAGCGCCCTTATATTCACATTAGTAAGGTCTATGTCCCTTGTCCTCAGGAAGTTCAGTATAAGACCAAACAAATTTGGATCCCTGTCTATAAATATGGCTCCAGTTTCATCCCGCACCGTGGGTATGCGACCGCTCAGAAGGGCCGTGAAAAATGTGTCCGGAACCCATGTTAAAGTGTGCCACGACGTCGAAAATCTACAGAAAACCACGCTATTATACCAGTCTGAAGAATGATCAATTTAATATCGACAAAAGTTAAATTGAAAGTCCCTTGAAGACAAAGTAAAAGCAAGTAAAAGGTAAACAATACGTAAGGAAAGGAAATTATACGAATTTATTAAGCATACCTTGTACCACCTATGTTCAAATTTACAATTTCTTGATAGTTAGACATTTAAAATATAAACCAGATCTTTTGGATAATGATTTTGTAAGCGAGTTAAATGATAAACTGAGAACTTATTTAGACTTTCGAAAATATTTCAATGATTTCATCGCAATTCGCAAGACACTTCACGGAGCATTGTTTTTCAATTCAATTCAATTCCCAATTATTGGCTTTTAGGTGTGCCAGCTGGGCACAGAGTGTTTCGCCAGTGTCACGTTTATGGAGAAGGCACGAAGGAGATTGTTCGGTGAGAGCTGTTGTACAGTTAAATTTTGAATATCTACAAAATAGTTAAAATTTTTTTTTTTTTTGGTAGTTTGTTAGTTTGTTAGTCCTTAACCTAGAAAAAAAAACACAAATGATTAGTTGTCTATTAGATTTAAAACATTAGTTGGAGACAAACACAATAATATTTACAATTTAATTTTATTATATTCTATATATTTACATAAAAATCTACAATATGGACTAAACACAAACATTAATAAACATTCAACATTTATAGGACGAGGGACTTTGTGAGGGAGGACATCATAGAGAGGATGGAGGAGTTTGGGACAGTTGAAGAGGATGTGAGAAACAGTGCCTTCATGTAAGCCACACTCGCAGAGTGAGTTATCCCTTATCCGAAGTTTAGCCAGGTGGACAGGTGTACAAGAGTGACCGAGACGTAAGCGGGAGATAGTAGAGGAGATCCAACGATTCGCATATCTATGGCGAAAAAACCACGGTCGTCTTGGGATGTTTGGCTGGATGGATGCATAAAATTTACCCTTGATTAATTTTGATTTATTCCAACACATATTCCAGGATTTATCCATGTAGGATTTTGCTAGGGCACTTAAATCTTGTGGCGAATTTTTGAAGTGTTCCAGAGAACCAGATTCTATAGCTGTTTTTGCACAAGAGTCAGCAGTCTCATTTCCAGGGATACCTGAATGACCCGGGATCCAGACCAGCAAGATAGATAATCCTTTTTGATTACATGAAAACAGAGCTTCCCTGATCTGTAAAACGATGGAAGATCTTGATTTACTACGGAAAGGATTTTCCTTAATAGACATTAGGCAACTTAAAGAGTCAGTCAAAATAACTGTTTGTTGTATGTTATGGGATAGTGCATACAGGATTGCTTCCAATAAAGCAGTGGCCTCTCCTGTGAACACCGAAGTTTCGGGGGGACATTTGAATTTCAAAATTATTTTGTATCTAGGGATCCAGCAAGCCGCACCGACACATCCGCTAGGAGACAGCTTTGATGCATCAGTATAGATGAGAAGGTGATTTGGCCAATTTTGATGAATAATGGTTTGAAGTTTGGCATTAGTATCTGGAGACCCTTTAGTCAAACCAATATCTGTAATGATGGGAGGGTTGAATACCAGAGCTTTGTAGGGGGTAGAAAATAATGGATTTATAGGAAAAGTTGATATGGGATGGGGAAGGCTGGTATATTTTAAAAAGCTGTCCAACAAATATGAAGAAGTGTTGCGGGATTGAGGAAATTTGGATAGTTTGGTTAGTCGAGGCCAAAGGGGGTGAGATGACAGCTGTAACATCTTGCTGACAAAGCGGTCACAGAGGTATTGGCGACGAATGGTTAGAGGAGGATCAACACATTCCACTTGCAGGGCATTGGTAGGGGAAGTTTTCATAGCACCTAGAATAATTCTAAGGCACTTATATTGGACTTTATTAAGTTTATCCACAGCTGATTTATTGAAGGGATCTAAAACAAACATACAATAGTCCATGTGGCTTCGTACTAGAGCGTTATACAATAATTTTAAAGAATAAGGGTGGGCACCCCACCATACTCCCGCTACTGCGCGTATAACGTTAATACCCTTTTCGCATTTTTTCAACACGTGTTCAGAGTGGGCAAGTCCAGTCAGTCTGTTGTCTAGATAAATACCCAAAAATTTAGATTTGTCTGCAAGATAGATTGGTTGATCCTCAAATGAAAAGTGGAAGGTGGGAAGGGACCTTTTCCTTGAAAACACTACTGCCTGGCATTTGCCCACAGACAGAGACAAGCCATGGCCAGACAGCCATTGGCCTAGGTAAAACAAAGCAGAGTTGATACGACAGGATATTTCCTCTACACTGCCTGAGCTGTGATAGAGGACAATATCATCAGCATATTGTAAGATGTTACAAAAACTGTTGACCGACAATTCGAGATCATGGGTATATATGCTGTATAGCAGAGGGCTGAGGACTGAGCCTTGTGGGAGGCCTTTCCAGACAAGTCTGGGGGGAAGGTAGGTAGACTGATGCTTGACCAGAATGGATCTGCAGAACAGCAGATTACATATGAGATGGATTAACCTCGGAGGGATACTCAGATTTTGCAATTTTTGCCTGAGCACCGGAAGTAAAACATTGTCATATGCAGAAGCAATATCTAGAAATATACCCACGAGGTACTCTCCCTTTGTAAAGGCTAACCGAATGTCTGTTGTCAGTATGCTGAGACTGTCTGTAGTACTCAAGCCCTTCCGAAACCCAAATTGGGAGGAGGGAAGAATATTTCTGCTTTCTATTAGCCATTCCAATCGGTTTTTAAGGAGATGTTCTACTATTTTTGCCAAAGTAGATGACAAAGCTATGGGTCTGTAAGAATTTGGATCTAAAGGATTTTTTCCGGGTTTTAGGATGGGGATAACTATTTGGGATTTCCAAGAGTCCGGGATAATACCGATTTCAAAACATTTATTTATTATGTTAAGGAAATAATATTTAGCTTTGTCATCTAGGTTGGTCAAAAAGGAATATGGAACGCCATCTTCCCCTGGAGTTGAATCTCTGAGGCCGTTAAGAGCTGTTTGAAGCTCAGAAAAAGAAAAGGGGGCATCCATTTCATCTGTAATTGGAGCTGGCGCTGAATTTGGAAATGAATCCACATAGGGAACATAAGGTGGAGCCAGTTTGTCAGCAAAGTTGTTGAGCCAATCAGAAGGATTGTTAGAAGTTGGATCAGAATGGTTTAGGGAGCGACGGAATCTTCTAACATTTGTCCAGACAATTGTGGAAGGGGAACGAGGGCTAAGATTTTCACAAAAACGGATCCAGCTTGATTTTTTCTTTTTAATAACTAATCTTTTAACTTTGGCATCAAGTCTTTGGTACTTACAAAAGTTGTCTTGGGTCATGCAGTTTGAGTATAATTCCTCAGCAGCAGTTCTTTGTCCAAATAAATCTCTGCATTCCTCATCCCACCAGGGAGAGGAAAGCAGATGATTTTTGGGTGGATGTTTTTTAGGAATATGGGAATCGGCCGAAGATTTGAGAGATGTTACAAATAGGTTGTAGCAAGTCAAAGCACTTTCATCACCTTCCAACCCTGGGAGAGAGTCTATCATGCAATCCACGGATTGAGCATAAGCTGCCCAGTTTAGCTTTTTTTTAAGGTTATATTTTAGAAGAGGGTCATGGTTAGGTTGGGGGAGGGATCTATTGTTTAGTGAAAGGACAATGGGAAAGTGGTCGCTGCCGTGTGTCGACGGGAGGATTTTCCAAGAAATTTGAGAGGCAAGGTTAGGCGAACAGAGAGAAAGATCCACGGCAGTTTTTGGATTCTGATTAGGGAATACCCTGCGGGTTGGAGAGCCATCATTGAGGATGCAGAGACCTACATCATCAAGAATGTCAATCAATAGCGAGGCAAACCCATCACAGCCGTAGCACCCCCACATGGTGTGGTGAGTGTTAAGGTCACCCATGGCAATGATAGGACTAGGAACAGAAGAAAGAATAGACTGTAACTCAGGGAGAATGGAGGGGGAAGGATGAGGAATATACAGAGATACAAAAGAGATGTTTAGTGCACGGACAGCGACAGCATTAATCTGATCGCTGTGGGCGGGAAGAGGGATTTGGGAATAGGAGATGGAGTGCCGGACAAAGACGGCACTGCCTGCATACCCATCATTCCTGTCATCCCTTAAACAGGTGAAGCCGGGCACCCGGAACCGAGAACCAGGCAACAACCATGTCTCCGAGATGGCAACGATGGCAGGATTATGCAGGTTGATAAGAGATAATAATTCATGTTTTTTGGGACGTAAGCTCTTACTGTTCCATTGCAATAGGATTATTGGGGCCGTTTTGGAGGATCTTAAACAGTTGGGATAAGTTGTTGGCAACGTTGGGCGGTAGGGGTATTTCACTACATGGCGAAAGAAGGGTCAAGAGAAGGGAGGTGATTTGCTCCAACATTGGGAGATTTCCAGAAGGAGAGTTGGTATTGTTTATAACGCTGCCATTAGGAAGGGATGAAGAAGGGTCAGCAACAATATTTTGGTGAGCTCGTTTGTCATATCCCCTTGCTAGAGGAGCTCGGGGACGAGGGGGGCGGATAATGGTTTGCCTGTATGACTTGTTTGAAGTCTGATGCGAGGGACGGGAGGGGGTCTTGAGGGGTGAGAAAGCGGGAGGGGAAAGCATCTCCTTTGTCATCTCTGCATAAGAGCGTCTGACAGGAGGGAACTGGGATGCCGCTTCCATGTATGAGATGTTGTCTTGGGACATGACGGTTTTTATTGACTGCTGTCTGGAAAATTCCGGGCAGGCTTTATCAGTGGAAAAATGTTTACCAGAGCAGTAGAGGCAAGTGGCTGACTCTTTGTCAGCTTCACAGGAGTCACCAGTGTGGGGTTGAGTGCATTTGTAGCACCTGGGCTTTGACCTGCAGATAGTTTTGGTGTGCCCAAACCGACAGCAGTTCAGGCACTGTATCGTCGGCAGTTTATAAGTATCAACGGGCAGGGACGTGTGGTAAGAGTAAACTTTAGAGGGCAGCATTTGCCCCCTAAAGGTTAACACCACGGATTGAGTAGGCACCCATGTCGTAGTGTTATCGGTTAGTACTTTTCGATTTAATCGTCTGGCTTTTACTACTTCCCCACAGCCTGGGGGTAGCTCCATTGAGTCAACGAGCTCGCCCATCGACCAGTCCACAGGGACTCCCTTGACCAAACCCATTCTGGTTACATTGTATGATGGTATGTGGGCTTTGAATTTGCACATGGATAGAATGGGATTGGTCAAGAAGTTATTGGCTGCAGCAGCGGTCGAAAACTCCACTGTAACCTTATTGCGGCCGATATTTTTAACGCCATCATGGATTATTGAGCCAATTTTGTGTTTGTGTAGGAATTGGCCAAAAGTAATGGCCCTCAATGAGGCACCTGAGGATGGGTCTTCAACTTCACGCGCGACTTGGACGATAAACGGTCCCTTGTCATCAATGGAGTACGACTTGGGGCCTTCGGAGAAGGAGGGGTGAACATAGAAATTTTGGACAGAAGGGTTCGTCTGTGTAGGGTCCGTTATGGTTTTTTTAGAGGCGGAAGGAACAGGTCCATCCTCTCCTTGACGTTTGCGGGATGTAGGATTTGAAACTCCCGGATCGGGAGGTTCACTGGGTGGATGTATGTTCATTTCGCAGGCTAGTTAGCACATATCTTCCTACTTACCAGCACCAATACGGTTAGTATTCACATAAATACCAAATAACAACTATTTATAGTGTGAAATTCACAGTAAAAACGCCAAAAAACACCGAAATCACTCTAATACGTGCGTCAACCAAAGAACGCTCCTTGGATTCGCATTGTTTTTGAAAGTGTCAATCACAGACCAATGTGTCAATTTCAATGTCAAAATTGTCAGTCGACAGCTTCCTTTCTCTGTTCCGTGTTCCTTTCCTATGTTCCTTTCGTAGGAATTGTCTATGGTTACATTACACACGGTCGTGCCTTGGACGATCTAACCTAAGGACGCGCCTCGCATGATTATTCCCCTCTGTCAATAGTAATGGATTTTTAATCCACTGCGTTTATAAACACTGTTTGCGGAATCGATTTTGTCATTGTCAGAATCGTTTTCGATGTGTGACGACGTCTTACACGCTGGGTGAAAAATGCCTGTTTGTGCCGTTAGTGAGTGCAAGAACAAATCAAACACATCAAATTTACAAAAAGATGGAATTTCATTTCATAAGTAAGTATTTTTGGTGTAATAAACGCTTTCTATAAATTAAATTACATAAATTATTATAATAAAATAACAATCGAGAACTTTACCGATTCAGTAATTGAGTACGTAATAATTCGGTAGAAACGAGTCACACTCCTCACGAGACTATATTTTGTTTTTTCTAAACAATTGCAACCCTCGATTTATACAAATTAGGTTAAAATTTGAATACGCGTGAACAGCATGAAATTACGTAGTAGTAAAAATAACACTAGTCTCGTGGGAAGTGCGGTATACTATAGACGGAGAGCCAGCGCTCAAAAAACTGTTTGAATTTACTAAGGCTAATTTTTTGCGCATACTGACCAGCTCTGTCCCCATATTCTGCTGACTAACCATTACAACTTTTATTTATATGCAATATACAAGTTATATAACAATTTTCAGCCTTAGTAAATTAATTTTATTACCTCGCAGGTACGACACCTTTGATAGCGCACCTGAGTCACTGTTCTCAGGTTCACTTGACTGACCGCAGTATGTTTGTGTACGCAACCATTCTAATGAACTATATAAAAATTAGCCTTAGTAAATTCAAACAGTATTTTGGGTCCTGGCTCTCCGTCTATAGTATACCGCACTCCCCACGAGACTATAGTGTTATTTTTACAAAATTTTTCAGTATTAGATTTAATTGCATAGGACATAAGGTTCGATTTTTAAGAATCATGTGATAGTGATTGCGGTTCGATTATCGATATCGATGAAAACATTTTCTTTATTATTAACGACTAAATTACCGTCTTCAAGTCAAGTAAAGAATAGTTATTATTAATTACCACAATTTTTTCGCTACCTATACTTGTAATAAAACTAGTCGATTTCTGTGATTTCACGTACTTAATACATTAAAAAAAATATTAAAGCAACGCAATTTTAGTGATAGGCGCGAAACGGGGTAGGGTGTCTCTGAACTGGGTAATATGTAGCTAAAAGGTGTACCTTTCTCAAGGATGAGGATTAGGTAATAATTTATCATAATCGTTTTATTTTTACAGATTTCGATATTTTTACAGAGAGAATCGCCAAGAATATACATAACATTAACATAATGGTAAATAATGACGTGTTAAAAATAGAAGAGGCCACCGTGTGTGTTTACTAATTTATTTTCATAGTATCATATCTGTCTTATGGAATTTTGCTGTGGGGTAAAAGCGCCTGCCGCTTATTGAGAAAATTTTTGCATTGCTAATTTGTAAGGGCAATACGTGTAATATTTAATAACTTACATTAAATTTTTTTGGACAAAGAGTACACCATATTGGAATTACCATGTAAACCCAATGCGCAATAAATAAATGATTGATTGGAAAGAAAAAAACATTTTATTGATTGATATACCTACTAATTATGTTTGGTAGGCTTTTGCGCGGTCAGGTTTATTTTGTATTATATAATAATATAAGTCATTAACTTGGACGATCTAACCTAGATTAGAACGTCCAAGGTCATTAATAAGCACATTTTCACTATCACACAAAAAAATACAAAAGATTAAAAATGATATAAAATAAGTAAAAAAGTATGTGCATATTTTTTAAATATATATTTTTCTTATTTTTACGTTGCATTATTAGTTTTTGGGATAATTACCTATTAAGTGAGGTGAATGTATGCAAGAATACGCTACGCTGACCAAACACTGGTTTTAAGTAATTAAATACGAGTAATAAATTCTTACTTCTACTTTTGTTTCTGAAAAACTATCGATATATTTTAAAATATCGATACGGTAGCATCGCAAATCAATTTGACTGTCTTACACTCGTAATGTCTTTGTATGTTGATGTATATAACTTATTAGTGTGCGTGAAATGTAGTAGTGTTGAAGATTTAGATATGTGTGTGTTAATAATGACACAAAACTTTGTTAAGTGAGGGTGTCAAGTTGTCTATGTAGTGTTTCCTCGTCCCGCACCAAAAGTGACAGAAATTTTTATTCGTAATATTAGGCGCGTTACAAGTCCATACTCCATAGGTTAGATCGTCCAAGGGTCGTGCACACGCACACGGTCGAGTAGTTTTCCGAAATAAACGTAGGAAGAAATAAATCATTTCCCGAGAAGACATTCTCGGGAAATGGTTTTTAAAAGGATTTGTTCATAAAGGTGAATTTTACTTCTTTTATTTACATCATCACGAAAGACTCGAGTGGTGGACGGTACATTTCTTAGTAGCTTAAATCCTGAAATAAACTAAAAATCTTGAACACATTATTTTATATATTTATAACTGGCAACTCCAATTTTGAAAGAGAGACGTGTCAGTCAGCCAGAAGTCAATCAATTTCAATAGAAATCGTAATGGTTAAGATTTATGTATGAGAATTCAATTATTAATTATTTAGAATAGGCGAAAATTGAATCCCTATCCAAGATGACGACGTCGGTGGAGCCGACAGTGGGCAATGGCCGCAACAAAGGGATATTCAACAACATGACCGGCTTCAGTACTTTGATCACGGTTACAGTTTTGACTCTGGCTTGGTTGGCCGGTTTCGCATCCCGGCTTTTCGCTGTTATTCGTTTCGAAAGTATTATTCACGAGTTCGATCCTTGGTAAGTTACCTTTCACTCACCATGACACCGTCACGATATGCCTTCCCTGTGCGTTTCTTTTATAATTTTTCTAAACGTGTTTCAGGTTCAACTACAGATCTACAGCGTACATGGTGCAGCATGGGTTTTATAATTTTCTAAATTGGTTCGATGAGCGAGCGTGGTACCCCCTTGGACGCATAGTGGGGGGTACTGTTTACCCTGGTCTTATGATCACATCAGGGTCAATACATTGGTTACTTCATGCCCTGAATATACCAATACACATAAGAGATATTTGTGTGTTCCTTGCACCAGTGTTCAGGTATTTATTATATTTTATATTGGATATAGCATAGTGTAACTTTTATCTTGATTGTGTGTTTATCAAATCTTCTAAAGATATGTAGGTATGAGAAAAATCCCTTTGATTATTATTTATTATTTATGTAAAGTGTTTTATGTGTGAATTTTTCTAATTATATTCCTATGTATTTTCCTGCACATGATTCAATTATGTGCAGGAAATTGAATATAGTTCTGTGTAATTGAATTCAAACTAGGTTAATGTCTAAATTAAATTTACTTACATATCTTTATGGAAAAGAATCACATCAAATTACTAATTACCATACCAATAGCAATATTATGTTAAGACCTGTCATTTTAGTTAGATTAGTTTTGGTAGAGTTGTTTAGAGATAGCGTACAATAAAATTAGCCACAACGTTCAATGAAATTGGCTCCATGGTTTCTAAATGCATTAATTTAATGTATATTTTTAGTGGTCTAACAGCAATAGCTACATATTTGTTGACCTCTGAGCTATGGTCGCGTGGAGCTGGCCTGTTTGCTGCGTGTTTCATAGCCATTGTGCCCGGCTACAGCAGCAGGTCTGTAGCAGGCAGCTACGACAATGAGGGAATTGCTATATTTGCTCTACAATTCACATACTTCTTGTGGCTGAAGAGTTTGAAGAGTGGTTCAGTTTTCTGGTCCATATGTACAGCACTCTCATATTTTTATATGGTAAGTAAGAATAATGAAAATCTTTTGTATGTAACACAGCCATATTGTTTATTATTAAACTAAATTTTCCTTAAAAATAGAGGTAACGTAAAAAAAATTACTTATATTAATAACTAGCTGATCCGCCGATAGATTATCAAATAGTAATATGTTGCAAGCCTATATTTTATTTACGACTATTTATGGAATAGAAAACTTCTTAAAAGTATCTAAAATGTTGTATAAAATTGGTTTTAACAGTTGGGACCTATACTCAGTGACAGGTTGAGATAGCAATCGGGGTATGAGGTGGGGGGGATGTCTTATTCTCTTCAAATTTCCATTTTTTTAGGTATCAGCATGGGGTGGGTATGTATTCATCATCAACTTGATCCCTCTGCATGTGTTTGTGCTGCTGATCATGGGCAGATTCTCTCAGAGGCTGTTTGTCAGCTACAGTGTGTTCTACATTGTGGGGCTGCTGTTGTCCATGCAAATCCCATTTGTTGGATTCCAGCCAATCCGCACCAGTGAACATATGGCTGCATCAGGTAATATTACATTTATGATTTTTAATAAGAACTATATTATGATGCCTGCAACTTCGTCCGTGTGGATTTAGGTTTTTAGAAATCTTGTGGGAACTCTTTGATTTTCCAGGATAAAAAGTAGCCTATGTCACTCTCCAGGATGCAAGCTACCTCTGTATTAAATTTCATTAAAATTAGTTGTACGGATGAACGGCCATGAAAAGCTAGCAGACAGACAGACAGACACTTTCGCATTTATAATATTAGTATGGAAGTATGGATTAAATAAGTATTTATAAATTACATATTCTTTTAGAATAGAATAGAATAGAATGTTTTTTTATTCATGTAAACTTTTTACAAGTGCTTATGAATAGTCAGGTAGTTTTAATTTACCACTGGTTCGGCGGTTGCTCTTTTTAATTTTTCAATTTACAATGTTATTATACCGGACTATACAAGCCAAGCTTTCATATTATAGAGCTGCTTTCCAATCACCCAACTGTCCCAAGAATAAATAGGCCAAATAAGTAAATTATGTTGCATCCCAGCTTCATGTTATAAAGTTTTTTTTTTAAATAATAGTAGTGTTTATTAACTTTGAAATATTAATGATAATAATATTATAATAGTAAATGAAAGAATTAAAATACAGTGTTTGTTTTCATATTTTTTAGTAGGTAGTATTTATGGTTTTATTCACTTAACTGCTAGTTCTATATTTAACAATATTCAATAAACTAAACTGTAATTATATCATTTTAAGAGCTATGTAATATTTACATAATAGTTGAAATAGTTATGTATACACCTAGCAATGTATTAATTGGCTTGCAGTAATATTTTGATAGAGTATTGGGTGATAAGGTTTAATTTATTAACCTTATCAATTTGAACAATGTAGGACTGATATCTGTTCATATGCATATCTTTCACATAAACAATGAGTGTTTGTAAACATTTATACTACAGGAAGGTTTCGAATTCCAATAAGAAAAATTCCAAATAGAAATATAGTTATTGTACTTCTCTACCTGATTATGAAGGTATTATTTTAACCTGACTTGACTGAATATGAATGACGTCACAATATAATTACAGTATGCGGCAGAACATAATGTACATCGATCTTTAAAATTTCGGCTTTGTTACTCATACCTATGTGACGTTTTGTCTGTCTCAACGATAGAGACAACGCTCTACAAAACTGCTTTTTCTTTCTAAAGGTCGATGTTCATTATTTTCTGCCGCATACTGTACGTATTTGACGACCTCACTGGTGCAATAGTGCGCGTCGTCACCATCATAATTATTGGGATTTCATGAGTTCGATTCTCAGCTCTGTCAATTTGGGAATTTATATTGTAATTCCTAACTTGGCTCAGGTTTGGGAAGCTTTGGCCATGGTTAGTTATCATCTTGATAAGAAAGCCATAAAGATCAGAAGAAACTATAGACAAATAGACACATTATGGTATTTATATTAATTAGTATTATATAAGTATGAATATGGATTATTACAAACTGGTTCTTTTCCTATTTAGTAAAGTTGTGAAAATCTATCACCATCCCTGCTTTAATGCACAAACGTAGTATCCACATAGGGAAACACTTCGTATACCCTGAGGATGTTACCTCAATTCCAGTCAAAAAAGTGCTGCTGTATCTGGCTGCCACAGGATTTGACAAGGAAATGTGAAGTGGAGGCAAAAATAGATTGACGTGATACAGGGTATTGAAGAACCTACATAGCCCCAAAGTATAAGAAGAAGAAGATCACCATCTTGTTTGTTTCAGGGGTGTTTGCACTATTGATGGCAGTCGGTGCTCTGAAGTACTTACACAGTCTGAATCCAAAAGGACAATGGAAGCAGCTGCTCATAGTTGGTGGATTGATAGCTGCAGCGCTAGTATTCCTCATGGTTGTGTTGCTTACGTATATGGGTGTGATTGCTCCATGGAGTGGCAGGTAAGCTATTCGATAGTTTTATCAAGACATAGGATTGAATATTTGAACCGCTTCAACTCCAGCCTCAATAGCTCAACTGTTCCTCGGCGGTCCAACCAAACCATATCCATTGCACTATTGTCGTACCTACTCCTAGCACAATCTTTACGCTAATTTGGTGGGAAAAGGGGTATAATAATCATCATTAGTATTATTATTATTTATTTATTTATTATTTAATTAGAACGGCCATAAAGCCAATTACACTAATTAAACTACGAGTACAAACTAACATAAACATACTTACAAAAATTGTTAAAATTATAAATTTTAAAAAGCAAAATTATAAATTTTCACAAAAGTGCAAGATCTGACCCATGAGGTCAGCCCATTTGTCAGCAAATATGTCACAGCGAGGGGACTCCTTCAGCAGCGCTTTGAGCGCAGCCAAAGTGCGCGGTATGGGTGACCTGGAGCGCGCTACCGTGCGACTAAACGGACTTACGAAAAATTTGGAGCGCTAGTACCATAATTAACTATTCTTAAATAAAAGGTTAATATTCTTTAAAAAAAAAGGTTCTTAATATAAAATAAAAAATAACTATATATAATAATAAACTATAATAACTAATGATAATAACTAAAAATTAATTCGACCGGTACCTACGACTAATTGCGATTTATTGAAATCATAGTTGTTTTTTCTTATTTACATAAAATTTAGTTGAAAAAACTAACAGAGAAATTCTTTTTTTTTTTCTTGTTATCATGAAAGCCTTGAATTATTACAAAATTATACTTGCAAAACACCTCACCTGTGCAAACCATTTCAATAGGTGCTACATATTATTAGATACACTGATATTTTACTATGGAAATGATAATTACTTTGTTGTAGAGGCTAGAACTAGCACAGTATAGTCTATTATAGTAGATCTATCTGTAGATAATATGTTTTTAATATGTTTTTTATTTCTTAAATACTTACTTTTTAGGGTTCCTTACCTGAAGGGTGCCAATGGGACCATATTACTAAGCCTTCACTGTCTGTCCGTCCGTCTGTCTGTCTCGTGAATCGAAACAGTAAGAGAGTCGAAATTTTCGCAGAATGTGTATTTCTATTGCCGCTATAACAACAAATAAAGGCAGAAACATATTTACGTGTCGTGGCGTGTCGTGACGCGCCAGAAGCATATCGGTTTCATACATTTAGTATGGCTAGAGACTTGACCGATTTTTGTAGTATGTAAATTATAGATAAGTATGTAGTACTTACCTAATTAGTACTTAGCTCGATTTTTTTTTCTAATTTACTAAACTTGATTTTTCAGCAGAATTACAGCTCAGAACTGCCAATTTTTTGATAATGCAATTTTTGTTTTCAAATATGAGAATTATGACAACCACTCATAGTAATCTGAAACCACTCATAATAGTTTGGAAAGTAAAATCTAGATTGATACCCACAGATTCTACTCTCTATGGGACACAGCATACGCGAAGATCCATATCCCCATCATCGCCTCAGTATCAGAGCACCAGCCTACAACGTGGTCGTCGTTCTTCTTTGATCTCCACGTGCTCGTGTGTACATTCCCTGTTGGGCTGTGGTACTGCATAAAGAATATTAACGATGAGAGAGTTTTTGGTAAGTGTCCCTACTCCTTATGTATTTATGGTTGGAATTCGGTATACAGGGTGTAACCAGACCGCTAGCAAAAACTTAGCGTTATTGTTATACTATCTAAACACAATCCAATACCAATAACCATTTACCTCATTTTGTAGTTTTAGTGATTTAGTATTTTCCAAGCCCGCAATGTATAGCGTGCAAAACTGGGGTCAATTTTGAAAATCAACCTCTAAGGGGGTAAAATAGGGATTTGAAATTTGTATCCTTTCCTAGCGGATGTCTGCCGCGTCATAATAGGTGCGCTAAAATTCAGCCCTATCCAGTCCAGTAGTTAGAGCTGTGCGTTTACAGATCAGTCAGTCAGCTTTTCCTTTTATATATTACTAGAGGATGCCCGCGACTTCGTCCGCGTGGATTTAATTTTTAAAAATCCCGTGGGAACTCTTTGTTTTTCCGGGATAAAAAGTAGCCTATGTCCTTCCCCGGGATGCAAGCTATCTCTGTACCAAATTTCGTCAAAATCTGTTGAACGGTTGAGACGTGAAAAGCTAGCAGACAGACAGACTGACAGACAGACAGACAGACAGACAGACACTTTCGCATTTATAATATTAGTATGAATTTAGATTTAACTTTCACAAAATAACGACACGGTTTACTTCCAGTGGCCTTATACGCGTTAAGTGCAGTATACTTTGCGGGCGTGATGGTGCGTCTCATGCTCACACTGACGCCCGTGGTGTGCGTGCTGTCCGGCATAGCCTTCTCCATTCTGCTCGATCTCGTACTGCGGGAGGATGAAATGCCCACCACGCCTGTGGAGCCTAATGACAAGAATCTCTATGACAAGGTATGATTACTTACAAGAAATTAGATTTAGAAAACAACGAGATTGTCATAAGCTGTAAGCAGGCTCCCTTTTGACGACGTCCCTGGCGCAGTGATAAGCGCTGTGGTCTTATTAGTGGGGTGTTCCGGATTCGATTCCTGGCAGGGGGTTTGGAATTTTATAATTTCTTAATGTCTGGTCTGGTGGGAGTTACCACCCTACCGGCAAAGCCGTGCCGCCAAGCGATTTAGTGTTCCGGTACGATGCCGTGTAGAAACCAAAAGGGCATGGTTTTAATAAAAACTTTCATACCCCTTCCAGGCTAGCCCGCTTCCATCTTACACTGCAACATCACTTACCGCCAGGTGAGATTACAGTCAAGTTGCTAACTTGTTTGAACAGAACAGCCTATTCTTCCACACAATCACTGTGTTATGTCATGTTTATTCTGATCACATCAAACTAGCTATACCAATCGATGTTCCCGTAAATTGGTGACGAGTTTTCACTCAGTGTAAAATGTAGTGCGCAATATGTGCCGGCGAAAAGCTTTTCAAGTGTTTTTATTTGTAAACTAGATTATTCCCGGGACTTCGTCCGCGTGGACTCCACAAATTTGAAACCCCTATTTTACCCCCCTTAGGGGTTGAATTTACAAAAATCCTTTCTTAGCGGATGTTTACCTCACCATAGCAATCTGCATGCCAAGTTTCAGCCCGATCTGTCCGATGTGACAGACATTATATAAGCAAAATGGTGATGTAAATACTGTAATGGATATATGACGAGGGTGATATTCAACAAGACAGATGAGATTCCAGTATGACAAGACATGAGACAACAGACTAAATACGACGATCAGAGTACAACAAAGATACGGCTGCAAATGCGTACATTGTTTTCAAAGCTACAATTCCCGCAGGCTGGTAAAGTAAAGAAGCGCGCCCCAGAACCGACAACCCAAGCGGATTCAGGTCTCGGAATGAACGTGCGATCGGGCGTCCTCATTGCCTTCATGATCTTGCTGATGCTGTTCTCTGTGCACTGCACCTGGGCTACTTCCAACGCATACTCCAGCCCTAGTATCGTGCTGGCCAGTTATGGTAATGATGGGTGAGTTAAACACGTCTTACACTTGCACTTTCATATTTCCAGAAATCTGCAGTAACTTTATGAGAACTTCTCCCTTATCATCATCATGATCAACCCATCGCCGGCTCACTACAGAGCACGGGTTTCGTCTCGGACTGAGAAGGGTTTTGGCCATAGTCTACCACGCTGGCCATGTGCGGATTGGTAGACTTCACACACCTTTGAGAACATTATGGAGAACTCTCAGGCATGTAGGTTTCCTCAAGATGATTTCCTTCACCGGTAAAGCAAGTGATGTTTAATTAATTAAAACGCACATAACTCCGAAAAGTTAGAGGTGCATTCCCGGGATCGAACCTCCAATTAGAAGGCAGACGTCCTAACCACTAGGCTATCACAGCTTGATAGCCCTCTTACTAGTAACTTATCCTCTACCAGATTCATATCTATCAGAAATGAACCTGAGATCTATATATTACAAGCCTATGCCCGCGACTTCGTCCGCGTGGACTACACAAATTTCAAACCCCTATTTTACCCCTTTAGGGGTTGAATTTTCAAAAATCCTTTCATGTCTACATCATAATAGCTATCTGCATGCCAAATAGCCCGATCGGTCCAGTAGTTTGAGCTGTGCGTTGATAGATCAGTCAGTCAGTCAGGCAGTCACCTTTGCATTTTATATATTTAGACTGGACTGTTCTATCTGGTAATAAGATTTTGCTTATCAACATGTGGCAAATTGTGTCTTGATTTATTTGATTCTAGTAACGCAATTGTTTGTTTCAGATCGCGTAAAATATTGGATGACTTTAGAGAGGCCTATGGCTGGTTGTCACAAAATACAGCTGACGATGCCAGAATTATGTCTTGGTGGGATTATGGTTATCAGGTAAGATCCACTACTTATCAAATCTCTGTTTAAAGGATTTAGAAGGATTGTAGAATTTATTTCACCCCCTTTTTTACCTGCCTAAGCGAAAGTATGTTTTTCTACCACCTCTTCACGGTCTATTCGCTTAACCGATTTTGACGAAATTAGGTACAGAAATAGCTTGCATTCTGGAAACGTACATAGGCTTTTTAGCCCGGAAAATCAAAGAGTTCAAAAACCTAAATCCACGTGGATGACAAGTCGTGTGCATCTTTGCATATTGACATAAAACATCACTTAACTTAGTTATACATCAGTCTAAAGATTTAGTTAAACGTAACGCATTTAGCATTGGATTGCATTATCGTCGTTTAGCTTTGGATTGATTTTGAAATTTTAAAAACAATATGGCGGTAATCATATTTTGATATCCTTGTTTTGTGTCAGTTCCATAAAACCATATTAGTTTTAATAATCACATTCACTATTGCACCTTGAATGCACTCATAAAAATCTGATAAAAGTCCATCCAATGACTGATTGCAGATGGCTTTGAAATATCAAAAAAAAAAAAAAAAAACATTCACTATTATTGGACTTATTGTTTACGGGAAGAAGAATTAAACTATTCTTCATTCCATTTCCTAGATTGCGGGAATGGGCAACAGAACGACTCTAGTAGATAACAACACTTGGAACAACTCTCACATAGCCCTGGTCGGCAAAGCTATGGCCAGTAATGAGACGGCGGCATACGATATAATGACCATGTTGGACGTCGATTATGTGCTTGTTATATTCGGAGGTGCTATCGGCTACTCTGGAGACGATATCAACAAGTTTATATGGATGGTGCGGATCGCTGAGGGAGAGCATCCTAAAGATATTCATGTAAGTCATCATATCACATCTGTAAGGAAGAAGATTGTATTTCAGTTTTTGCCGATTTTGAGCTATGAATTTATGACCATAGAGAAAATTTGTTTGCATCTTACTAAGGCTTATCAAAAACTTCTAGAGGTCAGTGATTGTCGATGTTTTGCATGACATGACAGGTCGCGTCAAAAAAACTAGTATATTCTTCCTAATGTTCATTATATTTTATATTTGCTTTTTTTCGAAACAGGAAGCGGACTACTTCACAGAAAAAGGAGAGTACAGAGTAGATTCAGAAGCGTCTAAAACTATGTTAAACTGTCTAATGTACAAATTATCCTACTATAGGTGAGTCTATCTACCGCATTAATACTAACCCAAAATTACAGGTCACCGGTTCCTACAATAGGCTACTTGACAATTTTTTTAAGTTGGTCTTAAATGGTTAATATTTGTCCTATTATATCAAAAAAATTAACACTATATTTTTTTGCGCCCTAAAAACCGTAAAACTTTAATTTAAAAAAATATTTTTCTTAGACAGGTGAAAACACTGTCGGCCATGTTTGGCCGATAGATTATCTGTGCTCTGACGTCATGCATTTGTAAACAACAGTATAACCACAGGGTTATACTGTTGTTTGGCCGATAGATTATCTGTGCTCTGACGTCATGCATTTGTAAACAACAGTATAACCACAGGGTTATACTGTTGTTTACAAATGCATGACGTCAGAGCACAGATAATCTATCGGCCAAACATGGCCGACAGTGTTTTCACCTGTCTAAGAAAAATATTTTTTTAAATTAAAGTTTTACGGTTTTTAGGGCGCAAAAAAATATAGTGTTAATTTTTTTGATATAATAGGACAAATATTAACCATTTAAGACCAACTTAAAAAAATTGTCAAGTAGCCTATTGCAAGTGCCTACTAAAAACGTATTAGAAATCAATGTTTTTTTTGATAAATCAAGTCTTACAGTCATACATCATGATTCTATCTCAACACTATCTCAATTTTAACATTTATTTCAGAAAACATATGACTACTAGTTACTACTTTATTAGCAGTTTAGATTTCTTAACATCAGAGTAACTCCTTCCTCTTGTTGTTGTGACCAGTGATATGATATACTACTATAAATAATAAGTCAATGGTTGTGACATTATATTTTAGGCTGAAGTTAGCGACTATACCCCGTTACACAAAAGAAACTATGTTTTCAGATTAAATTTCTAATGTTTTTTTTGAAAACATAAATTTTCTAATAGAATAGTACCTACCTACGGAAAACATAGGTTCGTTTGTGTTTGGTTGGTAATTCTAAATGGTTAACGCCCACTGACGTTTCTGTCCTTGTCATTTGTATGGGATTATGTAACAGAGAGATGCACTACTGAAAGCCTTAAAGCAAATTAAGAAGAAGAAGAAGATCCCTATACTGTCTGCTCTCCATGGATAGAGTATAATTAGTAGGTTATAAAGTCGAAAAATATTTTTTTGTTAGTTACTTTATAATATTTCTGTCATATCATAACATCTGATATCATTTGAAAAATTAGTATGTCAGAAAGGGTTTTGAATATTTAAGAGCCTAGCCTAAATGTCTGCTATTTTTTTCCAAAATAGCTTTGTTGTACTGGTGGCTAGACTGTTGTACTGATGACTCCACCAGAACAACTTTGATAGCTTTATCTCGGAAACTTGACACTTTGGAAGATTTTGTCTCATACAATAGTTGTTTGTATTGATGCCAGCTATTGATTAATACAGGTTTTATTTGGGGCCGCTATTTTGAAAAAAAGTAAAATGGCGGACAGTAGTCCGCTAGTTAGTACCTAATAAGGTAGGCCATTACTCTTGGAAAGGCCTATGTCCAGCAGTGGACGCAAACAGGCTGATGGATTGGATTGGATTGGAAGGTAGGCCAAAATCTTCAAAGCCCTTTATGCGTTTTATATTTGCAGATATGACAGCGGCGGGAGTCCGCCAGGCTACGACCGCACGCGCGGCGCTCTGCCCGGCAACCGCGGCTTCAAGCTTACTTACCTTGAGGAGGCTTACACCACCGAGCATTGGCTCGTCAGAATATACAGGTATTTACCACTAAAGGCGTCCAGACGACAGATTTTGCTTGAATACTTCCTCACAGGTACAGAAGGCTCACTCGGCAAAACGTTTTTAAAAAATAGTGTCTTAGTGTTTTATTTTATTCTATTTTATTTTACTTATTTATCTTATTTTATTGTTTAATTTAGATGTTATTATTAAGTAATAGTTAGATACTCAATAATTGTATTGTAAATTAAAAAAAGCTTATGTAACAGGGAAGGCACTGGCTCCCATGACACAGTTTATACTTCTTTGGGAGCCAGTGGTCAAAGTCTTATGTCTCAAACCTTTTTTGCAAATAAAGATATATATGTTAAAAAAAAAAAAAAAAAAATGTTATGTTAACCGGGTAGCAATAATTAGGTTTCTCATTGTGGCTAATTATGTTGTACTATAGTCTAATTGACAGGTCCAAATCTAGTGGTATCCTTTTCCGCAGGGAACTTAGTGAAAGAGATAGGAATTCTTAGAACTCTTAAGAGACTTTATACTAGCAAACTTGAAACTACTACATAATTATCTATGAAACTGCAATTTTTTATGAAACTATATTATTTCGCACGTATGAAACTTACGAACTTTTAATCACTACCTATTTTTTTATTTTAACTTAGTTTTTTTAAATACACGTGACTGACCTGACACGTCAGCTCCGCAACTTTATCAGCATATTTTCAAAAAAAACATAACCCTTAATATAGTATAATATTTTTTCCAGAGTGAAAAAGCCAGAAGAATTCAACCGGCCCCGTCTGCCGCTGGCGAAAAGGACGATACAAACCACCAATAGTATGTCAAAAAAGGTATGCAATTATATTATAGTAGAAACTCGATTATCCGGCCCTCAGTTATACGGATTCGCGATTATCCGGACTACCCACCAAAAATTGATCGGTCAAGTGCGAGTCAGACTTGCACACCGAGGGTTCCATACTCGGGTATTTTTTCCGTCATTTTAGACGATAACTGCTATGCATAAAAATAAATAAATATAAATAAAATTTTAGAATGCACAGGCAAAGCCCTTTCATATAATATCCCACTTGGTATAGTTATCTTACTTTGAAAATTGAAATTACTATTATAGTGAACTACACAATATGCACAAAACCCACTTTTCTTCATACATTCGATTATCCGGATTTTCGATTATCCGAATACCTAACGACAACAAATAGTACGGTTAATCGAGTTTGCACTGTACTATTTTTTATTTATATTAACTTACAATATCATCATCATGATCAACCTATTGCTTGTTCTCTACAGCGCGGGGTGATTACGTAAAACGTTGCAGTAGCGACAGCAACGCGACAGTAATAGCAATGCGATAGTTCATTTGCTGTCTCTCTTTTTCTTCTTATTTTGCTTTGTGACTATTGTTGTCTCTCTCTAGCCGGACGTTTGACAGCAACGATCGAGAGATTTACGCCTGTCGCAAGCCTGTCGCGAGGTACGTAATCACCCCGCGGATCTCCTCTCTGTATGAGAAGGGCACATAGCGAACATTGAAAATAGGTAGGTACATAGCAAAAACAAAGTGGAATCTAAAAGGCTTAAGGCTACATTGGTGCAAATTCGAAGCAAAGTGACGCATCTATTCTAAATAAATTATTACAAAGTATACTGAACCTTATAACAACCACTTAATGCTCAAAACTGTGTAGAGAGAACGAAAGACACGTCGTACGCTTGATCAACATAGCTGAAATAAAGTTAAGTATATTTTGTAAGATTTTGGGGAAAGACGCGTCTAGAAAAGTTTTTTCAGTTTATTATCTCCACGCTTTTCTTCTACATAATTGATTTAAGAGTTCATTTTCTATAATTATTTATCTTTTCTGGTGTATCATGTATATCTGGATTAATACAGGGAACTGAGACATTGTTTTGATTGCAGCTTGCTTACGGTGTAGGATCGATGGTATAGTACAAAGTATATATTACTTTTATTGACTATTGATGTCGTGATTCAATAGCGTAGTCCTCATTAACCTTTAGTTAACCAGATTAATTATTCTTTAGTTTATTAAATTAACGTTTTTTAAATTAACTGATTGTGTACACTTACAATTGTAAAATTTCTTAGTTATTCTTATTATGTATTAAAAATGATGTCGTTGCTCGTCTCTCTATACATCGTCGCTTAAGTTCTAACACCACGTAAGTCAAAATTATCAACTTTACAGGAGATCTCCTGTGAAGTTCGCTAGCTAGTTGTTTCGCTCGAGCGAAACAACTAGCTAGCTAACAACAAAGCATTCTGCCCTGTCGCCCGCCAACTATTTACGAATTTGTTTTCATGTAAGACCTTATATATATACGTATCTGTATATGCGTACTCTTGAGGTTGAATTCTCTGTGTTTGATAGATACCGTCCTTGAAGAGGTACTATTGGACATTTTCGTCAAATTCAAATTCAAATTCAAATTTCTTTATTGCGAATATGGGTAAACAGTGCAGATATTACAAAACAAAATGGTACAGCCAAATTCTGCCTATTAGCATGAAATATGTTATGACTTATGATATACCTAACAACGTGTACATAGTTTTGATAAAATTAAACACATTAAATACTTAGTCACAAAAAAATACAAATTTAAATGATAATGTTTACAAATGTCAAAAATTAAAATAAAACTAAAATTTCTCTACAAGGTAATCATTAATCGAGTAATATGTCTTTTCTAACAATAGTTTTTTCAATTTAATCTTAAATAAAGGAAGTTCTCGCGTCTCAATTATATATTTGGGCAAGTGATTATACAAGAGTGGCCCAGTGGAAAAAAAACTTTTGGAGAAATGAGCGGTTCTACTAGGAGGGTGCCGCAGTTTAAGCACATGCCTTTTACTTCTCGTTCTAAGTCTTGTTTCTAATTGGCGGAAGCGACGCATCTCTCGATTCTCTAGCGAATTGCATCAAAATGTCAAAACAGAAAATGACTGACGTGGTCTTACGATGTTGGAGTTTAAGTCTAAAACAAATGTGTAAAGTGCGAATTAATTTACACAACTATTATCCCTATTAAAAATACATATATATACAGAACTTTTATATAAAATGTCAAGCGACGACATACTAAAATGATTGAGAATTTTAGCGTATGCGCATGCTCTATAACTCAATTTCTAACCTTATATAACCCACTTAGAAGTATTAAGTAATATAAAATACAGCTAACTTTGAATCGACACATTGAAAGCATAATCTGTGCATGTATCTTGTTTAATCATTCACTGTGTGAGTTTGCTAAGTTCCTGGTTTTTAATGCATATAAGTAGTTAGAAGTATTTTAAGTTCCTCAGAAGCGATTGTTTCAAGAATTTGCTTTATTTGTCCTGCTCTTTTGTGCCGACAACGTGCTAGGATGCTGGGGAAAAAATATCCTGATTTAATTATAGTGTTTTATTTAGAAAAAAAGAACATGCTTTAAACAATCAAAATTTCAGTATTCTAAACACTGATTTTGAGAACCGTTTCTGCGTGAAGGTTTTAAAATTTTCCTGTTTTTTCGTGGGACTAAAATTTTCTCCGGGACAAAAGTAGCCTACTTTTATCTTTCTCCGGGAGCTATCCTGCCTAATTTTGTTAAGATCGGTGCTGGCATAAGGCTATGAAAGGTCTACAGACAAACATACTGACAGATAGTCAGACACATTTTCGCGTTTAAAATATTATAAGTATGAATAGGTATGTTCTGGAGTCTAGTTAACAGCAAGTTCGTTTGTTTGATTCTATTGGCCCGTAGATAGAATAATAGGTAGATGTAAGTACTGTGTAACCGCGTATGAGATAGCGATAGCACGACGTAACGATGAATAACACAACAATTATTACCATTGTTTAGTAGTCAATATTTGTATTAAACGTTTTTTATATGAAAACAAGTAAATAACTAATGAGAAATACAATTACGCCACGAATTCTCAAAGTTTGTTTTGCAACTTCTTGTATGTATTCTTGAAAAAAACCAGTTACACGATAAGGGACAAAAAATAGGTATATAGCTGCGTCTCTGTTTATCACATTAGTAACTTTATCTGTGCTCTCTTTTTAGTGCGAATGAGAAAGCAAACGTTCCTGCATCTACCTTTATTACTCCATCTACGGCCCATAGTATAATTTTTTTTTCTCAACAGACGTCAAAAAGGAGAAAAGGCGTACTGAAGAACAAGCCGACGCTAGTGAAGGGGAAGAAAGTAACGAAGTTGTAGTGATGCAGTTGAGCGCGCGGCCTAGTGATATGTCATATCTGTGGTAACTATGCAGTTTTCTTCTATCTAGTTATAGTCTATGGTATAGGGTTGCGCCAAAAATCTTGTTATCCCAAATGATTGAGGTGTTTAGTTTACTCGTTTAGACATTGAAGGAAATTAGTAGCGCTATAGGTACTGATTTACTTCTATAACAGCTATTTCAATCAAAAATCATGTTCTATGAAGCTCTAAATTAGTATGACACAGGACAGTAAATTGTAAGTAAAAACGAGTTGCAGTCTGCAAACACTTATGGAAATTTCTAAATAATTTTAATTACATATCAAAAATTGCGAGCTGGCAAGATTCGAACCTACGTCTTCTGGGTTCGCGCCCGACGCCTTGACCGCTAGGCCACGGTTCGCTTGCTGTCAGTGACGAAATTTGTGAAATGTATGTTCACTCATTACTGAAGCGACTGTTAATGCCATCTAGTAGCGACACTTTGCAGTTATCGAAACTACTTTCAAAGGCTCACTTATGGAAAGTCTCGTCTTGTACTACATTGTCCTCTCTCGACCCCTACCACGAGGCTTTTAATTGTGTCCTAGAGTAATGTATTACTAGTACGTGCAAAAATTCTCAAATGAGAGTACAAAAACACCAGTGGGGATTTTTATTGGTCAATAAATTGTCGTATTAACTATCTCATACATTCCTGTTTCTCAATAATTAATAGACCGTTGATGGAATGATTGTTGTTGCTATACAAGCAAAAAATTCTTTAATTTTTCTAATAACACGCCACTTACCCCGTTTTCAGACAGTAATTGTTCTAACTACAAATGTGCGCTTTCAACTTTTTTTTAATGAAAATATTACAGTAAAACTTAAAGCTAGCCTTATCTAATTACTATATAAATCATGCCCGCGTGGAATGGTGCCAAGAATACTGGCTGCATTTCCGCGCTGGACAGCCAGGCTGATCCGTTGCGCAAAAAATGAGCCAGCCCTTCTGTTTCAACTTGAATAGTATGCGTCATGTAAATTGCCGAAGCAACGTGTGTCATAACGCATGCGTCTACGCATAGTATTAATCCCGACTAATATTATAAAGGCGAAAGTTTGTATGTGTGTGTGTGTATGTGTCTGTGTGTGTGTGTGTGTGCGCGTGTGTGTGTATGTATGTGTGTGTGTATGTTTGTTACTCCTTCACGCAAAACTACTGGACGGATTGGGCTGAAATTTGGAATGAAGATAGATATTATACCTTGGATTAACACATAGGCTACTTTTTATCCCGGAAAATCAAAGAGTTCCCGCGGGATTTTGAAAAACGTAAATCCACGCGGACGAAGTCGCGGGCATCAGCTAGTTTATATTAAAGTTGAGCGTGATGCGTGTGCGTCACAAACGAAAGAGAGGATGCAAGAGTGTACGTGCATTATTGCGTGCACCACAGCGTTTGATGCATGCGCGAATATGAGACATGCGCACAGGCGTACGTAGTTAGACCATCCGCCCAACGCAAGTAGAAAGCGCACCAGTGTAGTTAGACCTAATAGAAGTTCTGCGTAACCTATACCATAGATAACAATGGTTTTTGTTTAGTATAATTCCGACGAAAATAATAATACAAGTGAGAATGTTGTGCTTAATTTCATTGCTTTATTACGATTAGATTTGTCTGTTACGTTTTTATTGTTCGAAATAAAACCGCCAAGTTAGGCTGAACTTAGGTCTTTATTTCAAGCCGATTATACAAAATATACAATAAGATATTCAATTTAATATTTTAGTTTAATAAATGTTATTTGTATATTTAAGTAAATATTCCTATTATTTGTTTCATTATTTTGATTCAAACTATAATATCATAGTATGCATAATAACTTTTTGAAAAATTGAGTATCTGAAGAAATATTTTAAGGCGTTTTTTAATCTTTTCTGAAGTTTTGAATTAATGAATTCCTTGTGAAAATAAAACCTATGCAGCAGAAGTTACTTATATGCAGCTGAATGGTATCAATATAAAATACACCGCAAATAATGCCGGTTGGTAAACATTAAATTCAAGTGATGAATATATCTTAAGTTAGGTTACAAATAATTATGACTTATTACGATTATGTTCATTTACCGGCATTATTTATCTAAATAGTCAATCGAATCGAAAAGTTACGTACAATTATTTATACCCGAATATTATGTACTATGTTCTTATATACGCTGTACAATATATGAAATATCGTGATAACTCGTACCAAGTGATTCGGAACACTGCTGCATACTTACCACTGATACGGAGTATTTGATCTATGACTGACACCAATCCTTTATGTATTTAGTCTGTTAGAAGTGTTTCTTGGATTTTAGAAGGTTATATTTAAATTATTTTACACATGCTTGCATGGACACTGGCATAATCCACAAAATAACAACGCATTTACACAATACGCTTCATCGACGTGGCTAGGAAATCTTAGCTTTAAGCTGCCTTAGCTCTGCCTTAATTCTTAGCTCATTAATGCTTTTCTAGTTTAGCTCATTGAAGAACCTTTTCCCACCAGAGCTATGATGAGCTAAGATATGAAGAATATCTCTCTTTTGACTCTCAACCTGTGGTGTGTCTGTGTGGACTGTGGTGGTCAACTACCACAGAAGGCATTTCTTCTTTCTTCTTTATTGGTCATAGGCCCTCTCATGTGCATGTCATTCTTCCTGAAATCCAGGCACTAAAAGTTGTTCCCTAAGTAGGTTATTAATGGATTTTCAAACTGCAATAAAGCAAATACACTTATCTTAATCTTGTGTAGTAATCGGCAATCCTTATAATTGCTCTGAACATTTTGTCTGGTGGGAGGCTTCGGCCGTGGCTAGTTACCACCGTACCGGCAAAGCCGTGCCGCCAAGCGATTTAGTGCTCCGGTACGATGCCGTGTAGGAACCAAAGTGATGTCATCATCATCATCAACCAATAGACGTCCACTGCCGGACATAGGCCTCTTGTAGGGATTTCCACACGCCACGGTCTTGTGCCGCCTGGATCCAGCGGCTCCCCGCGACCCGCCTGATGTCGTCCGTCCACCTAGTGGTGGGTCTTCCAACACTGCGTCTTCCGGTGCGAGGTCGCCATTCTAGCACCTTCGTTCACCCCAACGTCTATCGGTTGTACGAACTATGTGCCCTGCCCATTGCCACTTTAGCTTCGCAACCCGTTGAGCTATGTCGGTTACTCTAGTTCTCCTACGGATCTCCTCATTTCTGATTTGATCACGTAAAGAAACTCCAAGCATAGCTCTCTTCATCGCCCGCTGAGTGACTCTGAGCTTTCTTATGAGGCCCATAGTTAGCGACCATGTCTCAGATCCATATGTCTGGCAACACGCACTGTTCAAAGTGATGTGGCTTTAATAAAAACTTCCATGCCCGTTCCAGGTTAGCCCGCTTCCGTCTTAGACTGCTCCATAATTTTCCACCAGGTGAGATTGCAGTCAAGGGCTAACTTGTATCTGAATAAATAAAAAACAATGCATCGAGTTAAACCGAACATTAAAATCAGTTATAGTTCTTGCATTTCACGAAGGCAACTGGCTCATGCTTGTGTTTAAGTCGTATTGGTATACGTAAGGTACACAAAATGTGTGCGTTTGACAGCGCTTGCTCGCGACTGATTGGTCCGACATGCACGCACGCTAACGCAATGACCAACATGACGTTACCACAAGTAAAGTTCACTAGCCTTCGTGAATTGCAAGAACTGTAGTACTTACTTAGCCTCACGTCCTACGCATCAAAATGCGGCTATGTTCAGAGGGGTCATAAAAATTGCACTACCTTTTAATGAAATTGGCTCTCATTTTCTAGATGAAGCCTCCTGTCCATGTAAGGGTGTTTTTAAAAACTATTGTTCGAAGAGGGTATCGTGTTTGTAATTACTACGTCCATTTGTATATTTAAATAGATTAATGTACTAGAAATGATTATATTTTGTCCTTTTTAAAGCGCCGTGTTTGTTATGGTAAATCGAAATAAATATTAATACATTTCTACAATTGGACAGAGTAAAGACATTTTTGCCAATTACCTAAATGATAAAAAAAATGTTTCGTTATAGAGAGAGAGCCAGCGCATGCCAGACCTGCGTTATTTTATAAAAGCTGAATGTTTCGATGATGAGAAGCGTTTGTGTGGATCATGGTAGCTTTAGGATATAACAGGTAATAACGGTGTAAAAATTTACGTCGAAGTATAAAGTATTTTGACGTAAGATTTTTTACACCTTTATTACCTGTTATCTCCCAAAGCCACCATGATCCAAACAAACATCCAAACACAGCTTTTATAAATCGCTTTTAGCCTTCGATCTATCGAAAGTCTGGCACGCGCTGGTTCTTACTAAGAACCAGAACCTAAGAACTTCTTAGGCACTAATATTACTAGTTTAACACTAAAAATGTTTAATTTTCGACCAAGTAGTATCATGTGGAGTTTATCTGGCAATACCGTTGGTATAATAGAACTCGCCTTACGTCAACAGTACTTATCACAATTATTTTTATCAGATTACGACTTTCGTGAAGATTTGTATAACTACTGTTTAGTGCATAGCTTAATTATATCAAAGAATGCAATAATATTTTTGGGACTATATTATTGTTGAACTAATTTTTAAAGTGAACACCAAAGTTTGAATATGTGCTGGTCAATTTATACTTCTGTACGTTAGCTACCAGCGTACGGGTATTAGTAGAGGACATAGTGTATAGTAATATAGCGTTCCAGATTAGCATCAGTTTAGGCATTCGTGGTTGGATGGCATGCACCAAGAACTTTATAATTCATAGTACAAAAAACTAAATGCCACATTGATTTGCATCAGAGTTAAATAGATAATTTTACACCGAAACTGGGTAATTCTAGAAACACAATCAATGTTTTCATTCGACATTATATTGAACTAGATGATGCCCTAAACTTCGTCCGCGTGGATTTAAGTTTTTAAAATCCCGTGGGAACTCTTTAATTTTCCGGGATAAAAAGTAACATATGTCCTTCCCCGGGATGCAAGCTATCTCTGTACCAAATTTCATCAAAATCGGTTGAACGGTCGGGCCGTGAAAAACTAGCAGACAGACAGACAGAAACTTTCGCATTTATAATATTAGTATGGATTATAACTAGGAACTTTCTAAATACGTCAACGGAGCTCGTTGACGAGCAGAGTAGACAAAATCCACAATTGTCCCGATTCTAAGTGTAATTCAATTTTATGTCCAATTTGGTCCAATTACTGTATAACAAGATACCGGGACCGCCAGACCTTAGCTATTTATATTTTCTGAGAAACAAAAGTTACTAAAATAGGTTAAAAGTATGACACTAATACTACTCAATCCCACACATTTGTTAAAATAAATAACTGTCCTGGGATCTTGGACCACAATGTTTTCGTTTTTCTATAGTTCACTGTAGCTTCTTGATGTTCTATATTCCATGCTGCCTTTGCTCTTATGTGAGTCACAAAAAAGATGGAATCATTTTATCTATAAGTCCCGAAAATTTCTGTTGCGCTGGAACCATGTCTCATTAACATCGAAATAACGTCATTTTGACGTATATTTAAGTAAAAATATACCATCAGTTCGAAACTTCAGTCTAGTGCTGACGTCACTAAAATGGCAGCCACGCGCATTACCAATTTATGGGACTTGTATAACACCAAGCGTTGACCAGCAGTATAATATACATGTAGTTGTAGGTGTCATCTAGACTACGTCCTCGTGCATTAGTTAGCGAATTGTTTTCTCAATGTCTTTTTGAGTCTTTTGTTCAGTGTCCCATGGGTGAAGATGTTATGTGTTTTAATTTTATTGTTGCACAGCACTATTTTGTTTCACATATTTTCTAACAGAGTTTTATCGAAATGTAAGGTCTCATTGTAGTATACAATGTTCTTAAAATAAACTTCTAAAATGATCTCTGTGGTTTTATTTTGATAGGTAATAATCTATTTACAGTAAACGGCAGAAAGTAATGTACATCGACCTTTAGAAGGAGATAGCAGATTTGTAGAGCATTGCCTCTGTCGTTGAGACCGACAAAACGTTATATAGGTATAAGTGACAGAGCCGAAATGTCATTCGATGTACATTACTTTCTGCTGCGTACTGCAATTTATTTTAGCAGTAGGTAGTAGGTATATGGCAAATGCCATCTTAAAATAGATAAGTATGGTTGAAAAAAAAAATTCCCGACTGCGCGTCACTAAAAAAAATCAACAGTCAATCCATTTAAATATATGTTTGTTCCATTGTGGCGTTTTGGAGACGAAATACTTAAGCCGATTTTAATGATTCTTGTAGCGATAGATTTGTCTTAGATTTGTATCTCTGAGCAATAACTTGAAAGTGTAGCACTTGGGTATAGGCGTGAATTTTAGGTTGTTCAGGCAAAGGCCGCGCTCAATCATGCGGTTTCGACTTTCGTACAAAATTTCGTGCGAACACGTACCAAAAGTCGAAACCGCATGTAAAGTGAGCGCGGCCTGAATATGTGTTTAAATCAAAAACAACTTGAAAGTAAACAATCGTTGGGACAAAAGAAAAAACAAATTGACAAAAACTTCACCATATATTTATTATTAATAAAGACAATCTAAAAGATCACGTAATAGTCATTGTCTTAAAAAATTATTTACCCTAATAAATTTATCAATATACATATAGTTTTATTTTATTACTTATTGTTTCAAGGATATGCGAAGTTGTGAAGAGTCGGGGACAGGACTCGAGAATAGTCGTTGTTCTTACGAATCATCACATTGAATATAACAATGAATCTAAAATTTATAAGTAACACATTTACATCTTCCAATGATTATCTAATCCACTGTTTAATCTAAATGCTTACAACCATTAATGAACTAACGTGACTACGCGAAGAATTGTGCTAATCTAAAGAGGTGTCTACATTTTTTTATAGTAAGTATTTAAAGACTTTTGTAATTTACAGAACGTTCAAAATCACAACACAGAGTGTAATATCAAATTATCGTGCATTTGGCACGCGTCAGATTACTTCTACGGTTACATTATAGTAAAGTACGTTTGACCTTCCGTCTTGTACTACCACGTTCATCGGTATCCATAGAAAAATTCAAAATTTAATAGTAGGTAGGTACCTACCTACAATTTAAAAAAATACACTATATTCCAATCCAATCCAATCCATTTTATTTACCTCAGAATTTATTAATCGTAACATTAATCAACTTTCCTCATTAAGTAGATAGCAAATAAAGGTAGGTCACACATTCATGGGATGTCTAAAATTTCAATTAAATGGTAGGTATGGCTCTTTTTACCTTTTACCATGTTACGCCTTGAAAAGGATATCACTAGGTACTTTTAGATTTTAGTTAGTAGACAATTTAGTTTAGACATTGATATACTTAGATACAACCTAATTAGCACGATTGACGGTGTATAAAGCGCGCAAGACAAGTAGTCCAATTTGAACACGATGCGTATGGCTGCTGCATTTTACAAAAACAGATCTTTGCCGGGCTTGTGCATTTAATCCTTAGTCTGACATCTGTTAGTTGCAACTTCAGAAGTTCAGAGTGGCCTACTTATTTTGCGTGCACTATACTTATTACTGTTGTACTGTTTGTATTTAATATGTTATCCAATTGTGACGTACAAAATGATATAAATAGGATTAAAAATCTTAGTGATGTCGTGGTAGTACCTCAGGTCAAGGTGACAGAGTCGGATTTCCCGCCTACCACTTCTTACACACTTTATTCCATACAAAATTAGAAGAATATATTATCCACTTAGTCTTACATAATATTAATAATACTATAATATATAACATTGTCTTCACGCAAATACAATAAGGATATATACAATTTCAATTGTATGGATGTAACACATAATCGGAAGAAAATAGAAAGAGAAAAAATCCACAGGTGACATCACGATAGGGGTAAGTACGTTTACAAAACATTTATTATAGGTACGGCTTATTTTAGTTGCTTTACAATCCTTTTTGCTTTCGCGTAACGTATGCTACAGCATAAGTTGTATTACACTTTCGTAGATTTCACATCATTCGTTAAATTGACTTGTAGTTATTGTATTATTTTATGCCGGCACATTTTTGTAAAATCATCAATGACGATTTAACTCTATGTAGGCATGGCTTATAAAAGAATTTATTTATCATCGCTTAAAACTCTTTACGTAATTTAGTCTCGTTTTAAAATAACGTATTTGGCTAATTTCATACTAATGTGTGAATCTCTTTTACAGTTTTTTTTCATTGTTCTTTTAAAAGAGTAGGTAATTGATTTACCTATCCGTTGAAGCGACAATAATATTGTTAGTTTGTTTGTAGTTAGTTAGCCCGTACTGTCTCTATATTAAAAAATAACGTAAAATAATTAATTTACTAGCAACGATTGAACTAATACTGATTCACTGCACGGCTACTCTGTTCACTCAGAGTGGACGTAGCGAACCACAAATAAATGCAATTTCCAGCGCTTCATCGAATCTGATTTAAAAATAAAACGAATAATAAAACAACAACAGTATAAAAATAAAATCGTAAGGCACTTCTATATTTATATTGAAATAAGAATGTCCAATGATCGATCTCATCATTTAACACTCATTTATTAATTAGAGTCCGTAAGTAATTATTCGAGCTTTACTACAATAGACTAAATCTAGAGGACACGTTTTGAGAGACTTCTGAGCGCCCGGTTTAGTTATAATAGGTAGGTAAAACTAATCAAAGCGCGCTCTAGCAAATCGAACTGGAAGTGGTGGAAGACGACATCAAATGAGTCGCAGGGAGCCGCTGAGGTCAGGCGGCGTAAGAACGTGGCGTGTGGAAGTCCCAACAAGAGACCTATGTCCAGGAGTGAACGTCTTTCGATTGACAATGATGATGATGATGATGAAAATGAATCGGAGCGCAGCGCCAAATTGCAGGCCATAAGTAATGTGAAATGCAAAGCTAATTGCATATTATTTACTAGGCATTCGTTACATTACTCCGATCACGTGCCAGATTGGATATAATAAATTATGTATGTACTAGGTAGATACATATTATGGCCTCCACTTTCATAACTGAAGATATTAAAGTTTCAGCTGTTAAGGACCGACGTTATTTTTTTTTTATTTTTTTTATTTTTTTTTTATATCTAATTAGACGGCAGTGCCACTTACACTAACTAGATGATTAATAATAAATTTAAATACAAATAAAGGTACAAGAAAAAAGACATAAAATACAAAACGATAAAAGATCAAAGAATTTTGAATATGTACGCTGAGAACATTGAATGACATATTCATGCAATGCTCTCAGCGTACTTCAGTAACTCCCGAACCAGTATTATAGACCCATCATTAAATGGGTCCCATTGAGCATTATTGTCCAAAAGCGCGTTGAATGATGCTAATGAACGGGGTATAGGTGACATAGATCTAGCAACAGTGCGATGATGTGGGACCACGAAAAGTTTATTTATTCGTGGACGAAGATTACTGTTGGATTCAGGGACACGTATGCGACACAGTTGGTCATGAAGTTCTGGAGCATTAACATCTCGCAAAATTTGACACATAATTTTCAGTTGGTCGCAAATGCGTCTGACCTCCAGGGAGTTGAAACCTAAGCAACCTAACAAAAATTTGGTTGGGTATAGGAAAGGGTAATATCGTGGTAATATCCATAGCAACGTTTATACAGGTATCTTAGGAAGGCCTTTTGTACTTTTTCTAATATAAGCCCGTACTTTGCCTCGTACGGATGCCAGACACAGGTGCTTGTTTCGAGCTTGCTTCGGACTAAGGCGTAATATAGTAATCGTATTACCAAAGGACTATGGAACTCCCGAGACTTGCGTAGTACAAATCCTAATCTTCGAAATGAGTCAGCTGCTACGGTGTTAATATGGTCATGGAAGGTCAATTTTTTATCAAAAATTACACCTAGGTCTTTCACGTTCTGTACTCTGGGAATAGGGATTCCATCCATTTTATATTCATGTATCAAAGGATACCGAACTTTACCAAAGGTCATAACTGAACATTTGTCACGATTGAACTCCATTTTGTTCGCTTTACTCCAGTGATATACAGCTGTAAGATCGCATTGCAACTTGAGACAATCTTCGATAGAAGTAATTTCGAATATAAGTTTTAGGTCATCTGCATATAGCAAGCATTTTGCATATTTTATAGATTCCGGAAGATCGTTTATCATGATTAGGAAGAATAGAGGTCCTAAGATAGAGCCCTGACTTACACCGGATCGCGTATGATATGGTTTAGACTCATATATGCCATATCGAACGAATTGCTGACGGTCACGGAGGTAGTCTGATAATACATGTAGGAGCTGAGGAGAAAGACCAATAGCACTGAGTTTTTTTAGAAGAATATCGTTATTAACTCTATCAAAAGCTTTGCGGTAATCAAAATAAAGCGCATCTGCTTGATGGCCTCTATCTAGGCAGGACGATATGTATTCAGTAGCTGTTAATAAGTTGGAGTTGACAGACTTCTTAATCCTAAAGCCATGCTGTTCGTCACATAGTAAGTTACTGATTTGCCGGCTTATCTCTCTATGCACAATTCTTTCAAATACCTTGGCAGGCGTTGAGAGAATAGCTATGGGCCGAAATTCCTCTACGGACGTCGTACCGGTTTTTTTAGGTATTGGTGTAACTCGGGTCAGCTTCCATTGAGAAGGATATTGTCCAGTCTTTAAGATTAAATTAAGTACATGACAAAGAGGGAGACTAAGATATTTACTACACATTTTCAAAACATCAGCTGGTAAGTTATCTGGTCCAGTAGCGCAATTTACCTTCAGTTTATCAATGCCATATTTTATGTCCGTCACTGTAAACTTAGGGCGGGGCATATAGTACTATTTAGCTTGCCATCATTTAGACATGCCTCAACTACACGTAACTTTGGTACATCAGGAAGAAATACGTTTGCAAAGAAATTCGCAAAAGCTTCGGCCGCATCTACCCCGTTATGCATAGAACCATTAAATGTAACGTTAGGTTCAAATCCACCTTTAGACCGCAAGCTACTGATATAGTCCCAGAAACATAGAGGATTGGTTTTAATGCTTCTTTCAGCACGCCTTATATAATCATCATATGCTTCTGTGATACAAGCCTTCAAATTTGACCTAATTTCTGAAAACCTGGAGTAAGTTTCAACACATTTGGTTTTAATCCATCTTGTATGCAATTTTAATTTCAATTTTGTATCGCGTATAATACTACTTGTAAACCAAACTGGATAGCGTTTAATAGTACTTTTTTTTCTACTCTTTTTAGAGATGCACGAATCAAAAACATCATACATGATGTTATAGAAACAAGTTGTCGCTGACTGTACATCAGTTGAGCCCAAAAGACCATCCCAAGACACTGAAGACAATAGAGTTACAAGTTGCTCGTGGTCAAATTTTCGGAAATTAATATGATGTGATAAAAGTTCGTGTATTATATCTGTGTGGCACTGCGCTTCATTCAATAGGGAATCGTCAGAATAAAACGGATGTTAGATAATGAGGGTATGTGTAAAGTTACACCCTGACTAGCGTCGCTTTGGCACGTGGAATGGGAGAACGGTAACGTATTTTCTTACTTCAAAAAGATAAAATTATTATTTTCTCGCAGAATAAATTTTGTGTATCTTTCAGTCTTAGTAGCTAAGGGTATTGTTTAAAAATATCTCTGGAGGGACTTGTCTTCAATAAATCGTATGTCATTGACGTAGACCTATTTCCGGTACCGAAATTTGAAAATATATTTAGTATTTACGTAACAAGATTTAAGTACTTATTTATTATATGAAAATAATTCCGATCTGAACGTCGACAAAAAAGAATACCTACAATATTATATTGACCATGGCAAAAATAAAATTTAACAGCAATTACCTACATAATTGAACGATTAACAAGTAAGTATAATGTTATGCAAATTTTCAGACAATATTGTAAATAATTAAATCATAACAGCTAATATCAGTTTAATACACTTTATGCACTTTATATTACCGTTCATAAACAGTTTATTTACCATGGTCATTTTACTTTATAAGTAATAATTTCTTACTTAAAATGAAATTTAAAATCGATTTTTTTTTCTACAATAATTAAAACGAATGGCATATAAACAGATTCAAAGCACTAATTAATTAAGTAGGTATAACTTCACTAAACCATTAAGAGTTTTAGGTAATGCCTCATCTTAATCTATGTTTCTCTAACGTAATCAATTCTATTTTATTAATTCCGTAGTTTTCTAAACATGGCTTTCTTATTTTATTTTTTATTTGGCAATTATTTGGCACATTGATTGAGAAATTAATAATAATTAACAGTTTACCATAAAACCTCGTCTATGTTAAAATAGAACACAACCAAATAATCACACAAGTGATTTACAAATACATAGAGCATTTAGATTTCGATTTTATCTTAAAATATATCTAATATAACTAGAATTCTAGAGCGTACCACGACGCCACCTTGGTTGATTTGACACCACTGGACTTAAGCACAGATTAGGTATTACTGAGGTAAGCTGTTTTATAAATTGGTTGACTACATAACTAGGTGGTTAGTTCCCTACACAAGACAAAATTAAAAACTCACGACGAGTCTCTAATCTTAAGAGAAATATCTCTAATCTTAGAGTACTTGTCAACTAAAGCGAAGCGGAACGGAGTTGTCTTCAGTAGACCAATCAGAATAGATTGAAATGAGATGATCACGTCATCTCTGAAAAATCTGGTTGCTCGACTATTCACATCTCCGCTGCGCTTTACTTGAAAGGCACCCTATCCCAACCGCTTACGTAGCAGTCAGCTTTCCTCAATATCATCTAACTATCGCCATAGCATTAATTTCATTTTTATTTTTAGTGTCATTACGTTTTGGCAGATTTTCATTCAGGTACGGATGGAAGGAAACAAATACATTATTAGATACGTATACCTCCAGCTTATATGTATCATTGCGTGCTTTTAAAAAAATCTCTGTCCCGTCTCTTAGACCTACTTAGTGCCACACGCGTTTGTTTAGAGTCAAGCAATTAACCTAAGGGTTAACTTAAAACAGTAAAATTTTAAATATATATTTAAATTATAAACATGTCTTTTTCTAGGAATACTGTCCAAATAAATATCTAGTTGTTAGCAATAATATCGGAAGACGAAAGTCAATTTGAAGAGTTATGTAAGTATAAACGGATTAAGCGCCAAACCATTTAGGTATCTATTGCAAAACATAGGTAGGTCTCTTAAGAATTTTAAGAAAAACATTAATTATTACAGTAAAAATTCCGCGGCAGGCAAATGAAAGAGTCGTTTAATTAAATGCATCTTTTGTAATCACTTACTAACCCGAAAATTTTAAATGGTTATAATATTATTTACGCATTGAAAAGAACTTATTAGTTATTTCTCTTATTCAATGGTTAGACAAAGAAGTTTGGTACGGCACTATGTTCGGTGCCTACTTTAAACCACACTTTAAACGGTTAATCGGTGCTAGTCTATAATCTAGGTATATATTCACGGAATTACGTATTAGTCATTTATGGCACGCGTAAACAGATTTTTATTTGGCACTAATATTTTTTAATAATATTTTGGTGGAATTACATTCGGCCTTTTTGAATTGGGGGTAACGATTTAGGATAAATTAACAATATCGAAGTACCTACCTTACCTATACCAACCGTCGTACAAGTTCTAAAAATAATTTAATACAGCGGGTTAACGGTGTACCTAAAGAAAGTATCGGGTGCCCGAATTCGGGTGAAGACATCCGGGAACCCACATACGGGCTAACGAACAAGTGTAATTCCACCATTTGGCACGGCAGTATGGCGGTGTACAAACCTATTTCTACCAATTTTTGGCATTTAATGCGTTCTTAATACATAACTACTGATTAAGAAACTTCACAACCGCAAAATACGTTTATTAAGTTTAATGGGTTCCGATATTGGCAGCAGAAATTTCCAATAACTGGCAGATTCACAATATTCGTTAGGTATATAATTGAGCAACAGTTTATTGCCCGATTTGTACATTCCATTTAAATAATACACCGATTCATTTAAAACAATAAACATTAAGTACATATTATCACAACACGTATAAGGTACACGTACATACAATCAAAGATTTAAATCGTTAGATTCGCTATCGCCTATTATTACCCTACATTTACATTTATTCGCAACAGAACGCTTCACGCCGCTCGACGCTCGCTGTGTCGCGCAAGGTCGCGCATAATCTTGTCAATACGCGGTTATAAGACGATCCCGGAGACGAATGTGTGAATATGTATAGTGCGCGCAAAACAAATAGTTTAATCTGAGCATGAGGCTTATGATTGCGCATTGTACACAAACAGATTTGAGCCTGGCTTGTGTATTTAATACTTAATATATGAACTCCGCAATCTGTAGTCCAACGTGAAATCGCAACTTCAGACTGGGAAACTTATTAGGTAACTAACTTTTACCCAGGACTTCGTCCGCGTGGATTAAACAAATTTCATACCCCTGTCTTAACTCTTCAGGAATTGAATTTTCAAAAATCCTTTCTTACCGGATGTCTACGTCACAATAGCTATCTGCATGTCAAATTTCCGTCCGTATCCGTCCTACGTTTGAGCTGTGCGTTCATAGATCAGTCAGACAGTTTTCCTTTTATATATTTAGATTTGTGCGCACTATAGCTCGTATCCCGGTTCGCCACTCGGTGCCTCTTCTTTTGCGAATGCGTAAATACACCTTTGCAAGTGTGCAAAATTAACCTATTCACAATTATCAGATTATTTTATTAGAATGAAGATTTAACAGAAGAAAAAAAGATGTCAGTCATCTTTCAGTAGCGCGAGCGTTGCCAGAACAGTCATTCGTGTCAAGGCATCACGGATTTAAATCTTTGCATACAATTAGTTAAGTACATCCAACAATTACATTCATTCAGCAATTTACATTCATTTAAAATAAGTAATGTAAGTACTTTGGAAAATTAACTAAGTACATCTTACTACAGTACTACACATCAAGTATCAATTAATAAACAAGATAAGTACCGCAGAGCAATCAACAACAAGAAACTACTTACAAAATATAATAAAATTACCAACATAAAATATAGTTATTTAAGTACTTTGAGCATTTTGAGAATATTTGTGTAAAAAAATACTGTTATATTATCCTTTATTTAATACGTCTGCTTCTGTGAATGTTGATCAAATATTTTTTTTACAAATGATAATATTAATAGCAAAAAACCCCATTTAAGAGATTTGCACTTTCTGTTAGCATACCTACTTAGGTAAAATAAATTGCAAAAAAAACAATCTATTTTTATGTGGCACTTTGTTCATTCTTGTTAAACGAAGCATATAAAAAAATATTAAATGGGTAATTAAGCACCCAATTAATAGTTTTTTAGACTTAGGTATGACTTAGGTCTAAAATAAATTTGACGAAACATTCACAGACGCGCGGCAATCGATATTATATTTTTTGTCAATATTTTTGTAAAATTGCGTCGATATGTGACTAATTTACGGTACGGATAACGAATTGAATTCTGTTCTCTTAAATTATATTTATCTAAAAAACATTCACGCATTTCAAGTACGCCCCTCATATATTTATCTAGTATGACTAGAAAAATAAAAATAAACAAAAAACATTGACTACAAAATAACAACAAGAGAATGAGCAGACAAGCTAATATGTAATAAAGTGAGCTGGGCTCGCAATAAAAACAAACAATTCAATAGAGGTAGTGTAGTTGCTACACGATCTACGTTTAATGTATCACACGTACCTAGTTGTAATAGAAATATAGATTAATATTATCTCGAAAAGCTGCCCGCCGATCTGAACCGTAGCTTCAAGAACTATTGATTTATTTACAACATCACACTTGCAAAGTCACATTGAGAAGTCTGTCATATAAAAACTTTACGAAGGCCTTACCTACCTACAATTAATTATTATTTATTTATCAATCGTTATACAAAATATTTTTATGCGATCTCATGTAGCTTAGCCTTATATGAGATTTTCGAAATACCTATTTATTTAGTAAAATTTCGTTTATTTACCCAAGTTCTAATCTCTCTAGCTACTATTTACTAGTTAGCTTCTTCTAAGTCACTTTCATTTTATTCTATAAAACTATTTTGTAACCATAATAAATGCTCATACGGTTAGCATTTGTTTGAATTTGTATCTAGACATTCGTTATTAATTACAAAAAGTTGGGCGTATTGCAAGTGAAGGCGGGCGAGTACGGCGCACGCCATAAGCGATTGCGATGGAACGGACACGTTTGTCTCGTAAATATTGTTAGGCCAATATGATTCAACATTTAACAGATTACGATGATTAGTCGGAAGGAGCACAGCACGACGCGCGAGCGGAATAAGTGAGCTAGAAGTAGTTACTGTGCGGGCGGTTTGCATTGGAATTCGGCAGTCGTTTGTGATCTGTCGTCAGATCTCTCGACCTTTTCATAAGGCTTTTCGAGTTTAGGCCTTTTCGGCTCGGCGTCGAGTGGCCGGTGCGACTTCATGTGCGCGCTACGACTTTTTACTTTGTTAAATACTCTGAAACATAATAGGGTACACATTAAGAAACAGCAACGGAAGATAAAATAATGAAAGCGAAACAAAATGTTAAACCATGAAAAAAGCTGAAAAGCTAAGCGAGGCATTTATAATTTATAGTTAGTGATTTGTAAAACTATAATATTTACATACAACATCAATACACATTTATTTTCATAACCCTCAAGTGCAGTAAATAAAATTTACTTATAACATCAATGTCATTTGCAATGGACATAATAGGTATTCACTTCAAACTATTTCTCTTTTATATTTACAAAAATATTTGACATAGCATGGTCCCTGAGACAGTAGAAATATATCAGTTTTATGAAAATTTTATGAACGCACAACCGCAAATCAAATTTAACGGAGCTTCCTTAAGTATTCATTACAAAACGTCTACATCAAACTGAGTCACGTTTGCGCATTCAATAACAAACTAAATATTGTCACAGGAAACTTTCTATGTCTAATTAAATAATTTACAATGTATTCCAATAACTGGTTATTATTATTTCCAGTTGGAATACCAAAACATTAGCTTCACTTGCAATCGACTTTAAGAACAGAGAACCCCTTGTCAATAATAATATTATACCAAATACATTTAATTCATTCAATAATAATAATATGGCATTAAAAATAAACAGCATACAGCACAAACACTCCCTAAACCACTGCAATGTTAACTTAATAAATAACATAATATTAGGTATGTTTGCAAAGTTTTCGTTAGTTTATCAAGCTGAATTAATATATAGACTTAAATTTTTTCTTATCATTTCTATACATACGCAATTTAAGTCAAAGATATTTTTATTAACATTAGATAGTTTTATAAAACGATGTACAAAAATTATGTAAACTTTAAACTATTCAAGTTAAATTGCGTTTGCGGATAATTTCTGTTGAGGCCGAAAAATGGAAGCGCTATGCTGCGTATTCCGGATCTTGGCACTTACTTCCCGCAGATCTTGCAGGGAAACTCTTCTCCTTCGTATGGGGTCGGTGGTGACGAGCAGGTTGTCGAGACGGTTGATGAGTACTGCCCTACCGAGCCCTGGGTGTAAACAATTCGATCGCGTTAACAACCTATTTTATTATCACTATTCTGTGAACCTGAACACAAAATGTAGGCCAGTGTTCGTAGCCGTGCTTACTTGGTTTGCTTGTGAGTCGTGCCAACTTCGTAAGTACAAAGTTTTGTAGTCTTTGGTAACTTTCTTCCAGAAGTAATAGAACTGCACGCATTGCTTGGAGTCCTTTGTTCTTACCTGTAGAACAATATTCAATATATATATATTCAATACTTAGGTCTATTTTTATTCATGATATAATTTCAGTTTTTTGATTTACCAGTTGAGAGATTCTAAAGAAGTCCTTATCGTACTGACTGAGGCCTGCCAAGAAGGCTTCTACTTCGTCTGGTGTCCAACGAGACTCATGTTGTGAAGGCGCAGCAGGACGGGACATAAGGCGTAAAGTGGCAGCTCGAATATCGCCCCCGCATTCGCCCAAAGTTTGCAAGGCGAACTCTCTTGTGTGCCCTCCGACTGGCATTGCGGCACACATGGCTAGCTCCATGAACATGCGAACTGCAGAAAATTAGTTTTTCATCATTAGAATCGGTAAGGATTTGTAATTTATGAGAAATAAGATATGAACAATAATGAACTAGTAGTTTACGATTACAATTTTATTATTACCTTCGTTATCATCAAGTGCATCGTTGATGCCAGGGTCCCAAAGAAGCTGTTCGGGTGCTCGATGAAGATCGATACGATCATTACATAGCTCTGGTAAATCTGCTTGATGATCTGATCCAATATTAATTTGGGGTAGACGGGGCTCTTCCAATTGTGACAGCACATCTGCCTCTGTTTGTAGATCTAAAATTGACACGGTTGTTATATTTTTTACAAATCTTATGAAATTGCTGTTAAAGTTTATTCTTTAGAACATACCGTTTAACAGTTCCATAATTAAACCGGGGCCTTCTCTATCAGGTGGGAGGATTGGTTGAGGTGTATAATGGCTAACCATTCGACGCATCCGTGAACGGTAAGGACCCGCTGGAGATGCACGCCTCTTACGTCGTTGTGGTGACGCAGGCACACTACTTGGGCTTAGAAATACTGCTGGCAATGTGTCACGACCTTCTACACAAACCTGATGAAATAGAAATTTTGTGATTAATAAATGATCCAAAAGTAAAATATTGCAGTAGATATAAGTCTAGTAAGTAATCTACTGCAATATTATATAAGTATAACAAAATATTCACCTGAAGTGTGTTATCGTGAGTCCATTGTTGTAAAGGTGTTGTTATAGGAGCTAATAGTCGATGCTGTCGACGGACTGAACGCTGATGTGGGAAATCTCTAGGACTGCTTGATAATAACGGATCTTCCGAATTAAGCATTATTCTTCGTGTAGTAGTAGATGGTTCTAATATGTATGCGTCAAGTGATCTACATTCTTCTGGCAGAACTTCTTCCAATGCCTCTTCAACCTGTTATTTGAACAATAGATCAATGAAGTGATATTACTTATTTCAAGAATATATTATTTGAAAATACTAAAAGTAAGTATAGAGTACGTACCTCTTCTTGACTTGACATAGTAGCCGTAAAAAAGGCAGCTGATAACGGTGAAGATGCACGCGGTACCGTGTGTGCAGGTGAGTGGGCATCGTGAGACGCCGGTGGTGTTGGGTAAGTCAGGCCCGGTGATGGTACTGGTTGTGTTGAATAACTTCCACTAGGTGACGATGCCGCATATGTCAAACCGGGTGAATCCCCTGTTGTATAGGAAAGTCCTGGAGAGCTTTCACTATATCCGATACCTGGTGATGGTACGGGAGAACCACCATGACAGGCACCAAAATCAGCCAAAGACTCCGGAAGTGGCGAGTTCAATACGGCAGCGAGTCTTCTACTGGACGGGTATGTAACAGGTGACCTTTCTCGTATCGATGCGGCTACAGTTGCATAATCTTCTAAGGATGCTAGTTCATCTAGTTGGTCAGATGTTGTGGTGAATTGGAACGTTTCTTCGTTTAAGGCAGGAGAAAAATATCCATCGTCAGAATTAAACGATACTCCAAATAATTCCGGTCTAAATGTAAAATCTTGGGGAGGTGAAGCTTGACCTGGGTCTGATGCTGACCGCTTTACAACCTTGAATGAAAATAGAATTCAGCTAAATATGTAATAATATTAAAAAATAACATGCTTAAGATAAATTTTAAATACGTACCTTTGAACTACCTTTTTTTAATAACTCTATTAGCGTGGAATCCTTGGGCCCACCAACACCTCCAGATGTAGTCACGGTAACGTTTGGAACTACTGGTGGTACTCGTGGTGAAACGAATTGGGTAGATGGAGAAATTATTGTCGCTGTTGTACCAGAATTCTTAATAGTTGACAAAGGCGGTGGAGCTGGTGCAACAAATCCCGAACGAGACGTGACGGTAATATCTGTATTTGTACCTGAAAAATCAAATTTGATTTATTTTCTAAACTGTTAAAGGTAAATTTTACAAAAAGGAATACTGAAATACCTATGGACGGTGATGAAGTCACGGTGGCACCTCGGCGACTTATAATTTTTTCCTCAATCAACGCTCTTACGGATACGGACGCTGTTTGTAATGGTGGCCCCGTCGACTCTTTTTTATCTAATTTCTTGCTGTCCGAATCCTGATGAGTGGACACGTATTAATTTGAGGAAGAAGTTTTTCTTATTAGTTTGTTTTATACTAGCTGACACGCCTGAACTTCGCTCGGGTTATATTTATAATAATCCTTTCTTATCTTTATTTGTTATAACAATTTTGACCCAAGTCGGTAAACGGATGGGTGACTGACTTTGGAGGTTTGGAGGAGAATTTGGTGTCCGTCACTAAATCGTTAAACCTAAGAGTTGCAATAGTACTCTTAGTTGAGTCGTATGCAGGAGGGTATGGATGCCCACTGCATTCATATAATGATAGGGGTTTCCCGAGGAGAACCTAAGGACCCATTATATGAATAAAGGCTAGTGGTCCAAATACCGTCATACACGTGGTATGTATGCATTTATTAAGCATAGTTAAGTCTTATGCGAGTGATTTGCTGTTATCCGTTGAGGAGTTTCGTCCTCCATCTTCATTAATATTCATCAAATTATCACCAATCTTGGATAAAACTAACCCAATGTATAACCTTTCCAATAAAAAGAAGTATTGATATCGCTTTAGATTTGACGAAGTTATTTTTTTCGATATAAAAAATATCGCATATATAAAGGGCATTTAAATTCGTTCAGTAGTTTTGGCGTGATGCGCGAATAGGCACGAAACAGATGCGAAACAAAAATTAAAAATATACAGATTATTTTGTCCTCTATATCGATAATAAAGCTTGTTCCGATTAAAATTTTCAAAATATATTTACCATACAACAATTGTTCACTTATAGTGTACAAAAAACAAGCAGTCAAATCTGAACACGAGGCGCATTGTACAAAAACAGAAATCTCAGCCGGGCTTGTGTATTTAATCCTTAGACTTATAACCGGCGCAAATCGCCATGTTACAACTTCAGTTTGGACTATAGGTACTTGTTTTGCGCGCACTATACAGTTTCATTATAAATATAGAGGTTGTCTAAAACACTAACCTTTTTAAAATATCCACCGTGTAATCGCATGTGACCGTTGAGTGCAGGAATGTTTTTGAACTTGCGATGGCACAAGTTGCACTCAACTTGCTTCGCGTCATTTCCGCGAGTCGGCCCCGTTCCGGCCGCGGCGGAGTTGCTCGACCCGCTCGCACTGCCACCGGTCCCACATTTTGGGCTGCTCTGCTGCGTCTGTGAGTTTCACGATAGCTTTATACAACTTCAAAAGACTTTTGAACCTATTACGTACTTTGTAATTTCAAGGTATAAACTTTCGATTTGGAGTAGCTCGTTAATATTCCAAGTTAATTAATGGATTTTGATAGACTCGCCATAATCTCCGTTGGTTTAAGAGGGAACTTGTAAAATTATAGGTCAATCTCGTACAGAAAACAGTTGGAGGAATGAGGGCAATTTCGTAAGGAGACTTCAATCGAGTTTGTATGGAAATGAGTAAAATTCTACAATATTTATTCAAATAATTTGCCACAAAGCGGCAGCGCAGTGCAGTTATTCATTCACGTAGAATTTTAATTAGTTGCGGACATCCGGGGTCGGGGGAATCGCTGCGGTGTCACCGCGCGAACGCTTCCTTTACAGTTGCATTTGAGTTAACAAAATATTTAAACAATAGTGTGTTTGATGCACTGTAATCTATTTTTCCTTAGCCGACTTACAAGATAAATAAATAACAGATTTTTTTTTGAAAAAATGCGTCAATGAAGTGCCCTTCCAAATGTGAAACACTAAACTTTAGACGTCCTAGTGTCCTAACTTCTAACCGGAGTTTGCACTGACGTGAAACTTACAACAATACTTAAGTACATACGTGTTGAGAACTCTGTTTGAGAAATTGTCATATAATTTATTGAAGAACTTGTTTGACATTTTATAACATTCATAGAAGTCATAGAAACCTTGAAATCTGTCAAATAATTTACCTAGGTACCCAATTTATCGCAGGTACAGTGCGAAAGTAAATTCAACAAAACAAGTATGAGATTCGTCACATGCGATGATCTCTTAAACATTCATAATATTATTAAGTATGTATAATTTTATTTTTTAGTGCAAACTCACGGTTAAGTTTGATTTTTCAATTATAATTACGTTTTAATTATTTTCACTTCAAGAACGATCATAGCGTGTTTCCCTCATTTAGTTACCTACTATTTTATATTTTACTATGTGGGTAAGTTTTCAGTCCACCAAACGATGCTGAGGTCTATTTATCTATCTATCCTACTCACACAGGTAATCGTGCAGTTTAATATACATTCACAGGAACCCTTTTCTGTAAAATGCGAAGATTTGGCACATGTAGGTATGTATGTGGTCTCATAATATAGTTTTCTAAAAATATTCAACTTTCTTAATAACTCACAGTACCTTATAGGTACTCGTACGTAATATGATAACATTTCCAAATACATTTTCCTGTGGAAAATTAATATCGGGAACCTACCGTAGTATTCGGTAGGGCTGTTGTCAAGGATATGAACGGTGGATATGAATGAAATCTTTTATAAGGCTTTAGTTTGGTACCTAATAGTAATTAATGAATCACTACGAAATATACAATTTATGTATCATACAAATTTAACAATACATAGAACAAAATAAAATATTTACATTGATGATTAAGTCGGTACATTATATGATTATAATATTTATACGAGTAAAATTATCGTTTAGGTAAAACTGATCTGATACACAGCTTGACATAATAAGTGATGGTATACATCATTTAAATGTACCGAACCTCAGATAAGACTGGTGACTAATATGTACGGGACTCATAAAAGTGGGGTAGTCATTTATTTAAGTTTTTTTGCGAGGCAACACTGCGGTGTATACTCACGTCATTAGGACGACTCGTTAAGTTAATGCTGCCAATCAGAAAGTTGTGGGTATGTTTTTTAGAATTTAAATGTTTTTTGCAAAGAGTTACAAGGGGCTTTTAATATTGGATGGTGGAGCTTTTTACACCTATCTTAATTCTCTAATCGATCTTGACTGCAATGTCACCTGCTGTTTGAAGAGGAGGTTTCAGAATTGGTGTGATCTACTCAAACCTAAAACATCAAGATAATTTGAAGTTTTTGAAGCTATTTTCATTTATTATTTTTCTAAATATGTTTGCAGTGGCAACCGTTGTGAATAAAATAATAAAAGAAAAATTTACTTATTGCGAGTGTAGTGAGCGTATTTCTTGTCAACTCTGTAAGTGGCTAGCGAGGCAGGTGTTATCCAGTAAAATATTCATGTTTTTTTAAATATTCTGTAGCTATTTTAAATCTTAGAAATTTTGAAATCTTCACAGAGCGGATCACAAAATCGGTATTTTCTGAATGATTAATGCGTAAAGGTTTGAAAGTGTAGCAATTTATAAAAGGTTTTTCCCAACCCTAACTGCGCCATTAGGGCAGCTCGTTAGGTTAATGCGGCACGAGCAGATGTTCGGTGCTCACTGCTATTTCAGCCATGTATCATTCTTGTACATTCTTGCTTCTCGCTCAGGTACAGACTACAGTCACACTTTATGTAAAGAGTATGTAACATGCACGTCCGGTACCAAGAGTTTCCCTTTGGGGAAGTCGCTATAGTAATGTATCAATTCAACCGATTTTGACGACATTTGGTACAGAGGTAGCTTGCAACCCGGGAAAGGACATAGGCTACTTTTTGTCCCGGAAAATGTAAGAGTTCCCACAGGATTTTTAAAAACCTAAATCCACGCGTACGAAGTCGCGGGCATCAGTTAGTAAGTAATATAGATAAGTATTACAAGAATTTTGTTGTGATTTTCTAACTTTACTAATATAATATTATAAATAGGTAAAATTTGTTAGTTTGTGAGTTTTTATACGTAGAGGGTAACCTTTGGAACAAAAGCTACTGTCTGTAAAATTTAAGCGTTTAGAAAAACCCAAGAATCTAACACGGGGCAATTAATATAAAAAGATCTTTAGTCTGTGTGCTAAGCTAAGTTATAAAAATTCTTACCCTAGGCTTGGGAAAACTCGGTGCTTGAAACAATTGCGTGATCCAGTTATCCATTAACACAACACTTTTTAAACACACGCAAGAAAACAATAAGATTAAAATGGCGCCAATGTCAGGCCCGATTCTGCAATGTGGTGTTTATCTCACGGTCCACGAAATAAGAATGATAGCACAATGTATGGGAAAGGTATCGAAGAGATGACCCCTCGGTTGCGATGTTTGGAACTCGCGAATCGTAAGATGAAATGACCAGTCGAACGACAATGCATGGTCAGCTTGTGAGACTGATTTGCATATGTGTATACAATGCGAATAGATAGGGAATATTAATTTCATTGCAACAAATACGTTAATAAAAATTTTGTGCCTAAGAGATGTTGCCCACGTTGAAACAAACCTAGCAAAGCAGAACTATTTTTTGATAGCTATTCTAGCTATACACTTCAGCCAGTGACCACTTTGCCACTGGCTGAAGTCAGATACGGACAGACAGGGACTGCAATAAATCTGAATTTTTTTCTGAAATCTGAAAAATACAAAATAGGTAGCTGGGAGGTATAACCCGTTTACTAAAAGATTGGACCTGGCGTCGATTAAAAATTAATAAAAATTAAAAACTCAACAAGTGGCAGACAAAAATTCGTAGTACATATACGTACTACGAATTTTTGTTTTTTTATAATTTTTAATCGACACCAGGTCCAATCTTTTAGTAAACGGGTTGTACATCCTCGGAGTTCAGTAACAGAGTTTCTATCCTGGCAATCTCCGCCATGCAACTTTCGTTCGGTACCATTATAGGGCATACCTAGGGACTAATTAGCCACAGATTTCATGTAATTAGCGCTATATTTCAGACTCACATAATTGGATCGTCGATTTTCAGGTCAGCTGCCCCAACCCGAAATAATTAGTTGTGTAAGTACTAAGTAGTTATTGGTTCATCATTATCATGATCAACCCATAGCCGGCTCACTACAGAGCACGGGTCTCCTTTCAGTATGGTTTGGCTATAGTTCACCACGCTGACCAAGTGCGGATTGGCGGACTTCACACACCTTTGAGAACATTGTAGAGAACTCTCAGGCATGCAGGTTTCCTCACGACGCGACGAGTTATTGGTTAAGGTCAAAATAATATATCAAGAGTAACTTTATAACTAATCACATAATAAGCTTGAAAAAGATTTCTTTCAAAGAATTACACTGACTTTTATACTTCGTGACACTAAATTGACCTTGGATCGACCCCATAGCACCGCAGTCAGAGGTCACAGGTCAACCGCGCAGAAGGGCAAACGACTCGCGCAAGTAAGTAGGTACGGTGTCATATTTTATTTTATTTTATTTTATTTATACATACGACACCATACATTTTTACGTGTTCTTAGAGTAAAATAATATCATCTTTATTTCTTGTGAAAGGTCAAAGTTGATCTCTTTATGTAAATCTTCGGAGCAAGGTTTATTTTGATTCTGTGACAAAATATGAATAAAAGATGGATGTAGGTATTATTGATTACACCTATCTATCTATGTATAGTAAATTAATTACATTACTACGTACTTTTTAAGGTCCCGTACCCGAAGGGTGCCAATTTGTGCCGTGCTCTATTACTAAACCTCCACTGTCCGTCCGTCTGCCCATCCTTTTGTCTGTCAGCGGGCTATCTCATAAACCGTAACAAATAGAGGGTTGAAATTTTAACACATAACATTACATTTTTCACAAATTTTAACAAAAAATATAAAAACTTTCAACATGGCCGTCATGCAAATTATTTAAACAATTTGGTAGGTACCTACAATATTATTGTAAATTGCATATTTGAAAAAAAAACCTTCACCGAGTTTTATTATTGTTCTTCTTGGTAAGTACCTAAGGCATTCCAAACCAGTGCTCTGGTAGATTCTTATGACGATGCAAAAGCGCCTGTAAAAGTTTAATTTGAATAAAAAACCGGCTAAGTGCGAGTCAGGCTCGCGCAATGAGGGTTCCGTACTACAGTCGTATTTTTTCGACATTTTGCAGGATAATTCAAAAACTATGATACATAAAAATAAATAAAAATCTGTTTTAGAATGCACAGGTGAAGACCTTTCATATGATACCCCACTTGATATCAACAAGACCTTTGAGGTCGCCATTACGGCTACGGCCCTATACTTCTCTATCTTACTTAGAAAATTGAAAATACTAATTATTAGTTCATGACCACAATAGGCTACTTGACACTTTTTTTAAGTTGGTCTTAAATGGTTAATATTTGTCCTATTATATCAAAAAAATTAACACTATATTTTTTTGCGCCCTAATAACCGTAAAACTTTAATTAAAAAATATATTTTTCTTAGACAGGTGAAAACACTGGTCGGCCATGTTTGGCCGATAGATTATCTGTGCTCTGACGTCATGCATTTGTAAACAACAGCATAACCTCCCAAAGTTTAATAAACATGACTTCTATACTAGTTTACATGAAAAATATAGTAATTATCGTTATTGTATCATCCGAGAAAGTAAAAAACGCATCGATAAAGACCACAGGAAAGTTGTGGATTAGAGTGCCCAGTGAAATAAATATACGTAACACGCAAAGACTTGCTTAAAGGGATCCTATATGACTAACGACTTCAACCCAAATTTATTTTTGCAAAGATCACTTTGTTGTAAGTCTTACTTAATAACTTATTCAATTTATAACGAGAAAACGATATTTTTTTACGTTTACTATGAGTTTTTAGAAATATATAAAAACTAGCTTATGCACGTGACTTCGCCCGCGTGGACTTCATAAATTTCAAACCTCCATTTAACCCACTCAGGGGTGGAATTTCAAAAAATCCTTTCCTAGTGGATACCTTCTCTTTACCTACAAAGAACACACCCACCAAATTTCATGTATCTAGGACCAGCTGTTTAGGCTGTGCGTTGATATATAAGTTAGTCAGGACTCTATATTTTATATATATGGATACTACGTTAGTCCCCGCGTGACATAGGATGACATTTCTTTGTTTACATATTTAATGTCACATCATGGCTGACAGCGTTTTCTGCGTTTCAAATAAAAATAAAAACTGTATTTTTTTAAATTGGATTTATATATCCATCCTGCGTTTTTAATAATTGTTATTGATATATTTCGTTGTCTTAAGCAAAATACTATAATAAATAATCATTTATTGGACGAAATTAGATATGAGTCAAGTAGCCTATTTAATTTTTTTTGTGTGATGTAACCACAAATTCACGGTTTTCAGATTTTTTGCCCAAACGTCAGCTATAAGATCTACCTACCTGCCAAATTTCATGATTCTAGGTCAACGGGAAGTACCCTGTAGGTTTCTTGACAGACAGACGGACAGACAGACAGACAGACAGACAGACAGACAACAAAGTGATCCTATAAGGGTTCCGTTTTTCCTTTTGAGGTACGGAACCCTAAAAACCCTTCTATTTCTATTGAAGGCGGTTAAAAACATACATACTAGCCTGGAAAGAAATATGCTAATACAGTACAAACTTTGTAGTAATAAGTAGGTGACTCTCAATTCCATTTCATCTTATTCTTGTAGCAGTTCCTTATCATCCATCTCACTTAGTGCCTCGTGACTCCTTAGAGGCGAAGACATGCGACGCGTCTTAAATTATGCAACGTGGTGTTTACGGAGACCCCGCGCACCTGCGGCCTTGTCACCCCATATTATTATTGATGATGGGATCAACCATATGAAATAACTCGTGTTTAAAGGGCAATAGATGCCGCATCGATGGAAAAGGCCACCTTAAAATTTTGTTCGTCATGAATAAACATTTTTCGATTGTATCAATGGTTCAATATTATGTAAGTATATTGAGGTTAAAATTTTGGACAGTGGATATCATTTACCTACGCTTGTGCTGGCCAGTCGTCAATATTGCCTATATTTTGTAGAGCTTTTTCCGTTTACCATATAAATTATTCATGCTGAAAAGTCTTGATCTAGTTTTGATCGTACATTCCTAAAGGGTATCTATTTTTTTCCAGGAACGAAAACCGAAAAATTACGCAATTTTTATTTATTCAGTCCCTGAATATCTATTCCACCCTCAAACCATTTGATTTGTTATTTTTTCATTTCAAATACAACCTTTCCTTAAAAGTGGTTCGTGATTTCCTTCAATCTTTCGAATTTCGATTTGGTCACAAAAAGTTCCACATATTTTCTGCTCGTGGACAAGTAGGTAGTTAGGCCTCAATGAAATATTCAGTCGAGGCTAGCAGCTGCAGCGAATTGAATTTTAGGTTTTCACCCACGATTTTATGGTAGCTTAGTGGTAGATCAGTAATTCTCACGAGATAGTGTGGTTTATGGGACATTCAGTTGATTACTTACCCGTACTACAAGTAAGTAGTTCACTCTACTACAAGTTCATTAATTGGTAAAGTGACCCAGCCATTCCTTTTGATGTGTGTATTGGCGTATTGTATTATAGTTGGTATATTTGCGTGTTGGTGTTGCTTGTCTTATCTACCTTTACCTTTTTCTTAAGCACTTAATATGTTTTTTTTTTCGTAACATGGACAGTTGACAATTACTACATTAAATCGGAGCAAGGACAGACAATGGAAAGATCTACCTACAAGCTATTATTGTCATAGACTTTCTGGAAAGATTTGTAGGAGGCTTTATCCCATTGATTTACTAAATAAACTCTACCACACAATAAAAATATACTAAAATATATTTCGTACAATCAAAGAGAAGCCTCAAATCTAACATTTTCGTTTTATATAATGTTTCTTTGATTCGCATTCCGAATCTGTCCCTCAGAGCTCTGCCGCGGGCGATTTAGAGATAAACGTGGACACTGTAAACGAACTCGAAGTACCTACGTCAGGAATGTCAAGGGACCAAGTCTTTGTGTTAAATCATTAGGATATTTTGATAGCTCAACCATGTTAAAATTATAATAGTGAGGTCTCAAGCGAGCTTTTTGCGTGCAGGATATACCTAGGTACATCAATAGTGCAGGAGTAAAGACGATGTGTTAGTCAAGAGGTATTATGAATACCAACCAACCATGCTCAACTATGTTAAAATACTGCATCGTAATTTAAATATAAATATAAGATAATTAGCGTCTCATAAGAGATAAGAGCGTCTCAAATGCTAAGTGACTGTTTTTCAACATTTGGTGTAGTGTAGTGCTGGGGAACAGAAATACGCAGAGAAACTTTCAACTTTTATAAAATAACGAACGTCTGGCCCTCCCGGGCTCTCTCTCTTTTTGTAAAGTAACTAGGTATATAATTATCTAGTATCTACTACATACATACTTATTTTCTATAAAAAAATTGATGTCCCTACGCCACATTATAATTTAAACTAGGCTTTTTAACCACTTTTGTCAGTGATGAAGTTTTATGATTTTGGAATGAAGAGATGTAGGAACTCTTTATGAAATTTAAGGTCCACTGCGTAAAGGCAAACTTCACAATTTACAACTATTGATAAATTGTAATATTTTCGACGCGCCACAACCTTAAGATGGCGGCCAATGCAATTTGCGGAGTGTGAAGCTGAAATTGAACTGCCGCAGCACGATTCTGGCCAATCTGCTCTTATTGAATATAATACCTTCTTTACAAGCTGAATTGCGACCATTTTTCTATTACTTTTTGAAAAAGCGGTGGTAGTCTAGTAGTTAAGAAGTCTGCTTCCTATTTGGGAGTCGGGGTTCTATCCCGGACACGCACTTCTAACTTTTCCGAGTTATGTACATTTTACGTATTGAACTATACGAGATTAAACAGTTTAGTGCAAGTGGGCCTTAGTTATGAAAATGTTTGACTGAATATTATGTGTTATTGAGCCTGATGAATCCGCTATCTCAATTAGGTATCGGATATTTGCTGAAATCCGAAATATATTAGTACCTACCACGGAATTCAGAATAGATATTACATCGAAGTGTTGATGCGGAGAAATGTAGTGGAACATCAGTAGGTACACGTTATTGTAAAAAAACAAACGTATCTATTTGCATAGGTAACGTTACAGTTGCTTTGGATGCTTGAGTTAAAATGTTCTTTTGACTTATTTTTGTATGAAAATTTATGAGAGATACTCATTTATTGTCGTCTACATATCTATCATCTATGAGAGATAGAGCTACCTATGCTTAAAATCGGCGAAAATGCTGTTAAAGACATTTCTATTACTTACCATAATATAATTCTTTGGTGATAGTGATTACCTAATTTAAGCTCAGGCTTTGTGTTTGCAAGTGATTATGACTGAATTATAGACTTAGGAATATTGAGTTAGGTATCGATAAATTGTCAAATTACTTATGTAAATTACTAAATTGTGTATATTATGTAGATTAATTATATTAGGGGTTATTATTAGAAACTATTTGTATCTAATGCGCAAGTTGCTGTGAGCGTTCCTCCCTATGCTAAAATTATTTTTGGAGTAAGTAAGTAGGTAAATTCACTCACATAGTGGCAGATTATTGAAACTAAATTGATTTTAATAATCATTTTATTCAAGCCCTGTTATGCAAGTATAGTACCCAACAGGTCGAGATGGCAATCGGGGTATGAGGCGAGGGGACGGACTGCACACCGGCACGGTACCTACCCGCGCACCAGGTTTGTGCGAGGGTTTTGAGGGTGTGCGGGGAGTCCCCACCCCAATTGACACCTCGACCTGTCGCGGACTATAAATATAATTAATCTAAGTACCTACCTACAATATTTATTGTATCTACACAATATTGTTATAATAAATTATTACCTACTTACTTAAGGGAGTTATCTGTTTTTAATTGTAGGTACTTAGTTTTTAAAAAAAAGGAATAATATAGGTCTACGTAATATTAAGTATAGGTACAGTGAAAAATAGTAGAATATTTTAAATGAAGAATTCAAATGAAAATCCCGAATGAATACAAATACGACCTCTACTATTTAAGCGACAAATTGTAAGCATACATATATAGATATATAGATATTTTTTAGCTTAAAGATTAGATTTTATGGAAAACCCAAGCCCGAGAGCTTTATCAAATAATGTCTGATGCTAAGATTTAATTATTCCATAATTATGTACGCAAATTCAGCAATCCCGGCCCATAATGAAGTGGCTCAAAGTGGATTTATTTCGTACAAAGGCATTCCGCTGTCAATATGTTGTGAACAAAACTGCGCCGCACCTAGAGGTACTAAATTCAAATATGAGAATTTCGGACAAAATGTCTGATTACTTGGAAAATTTCCAAACTTTTGAGAAAATCATTTCATCATCATCATCATGATCAACCCATCACCGGCTCACTACAGAGCTCGGGTCTCCTCTCGGAGTGAGAAGGGTTTTGGCCATAGTCTACCACAATGGCCATGTGCGGATTGGTAGACTTCACACACCTTTGAGAACATTATGGAGAACTCTCAGGCATGCAGGTTTCCTCACGATGTTTTTCTTCACCGTTAAAGCAAGTGATATTTAATTAATTAAAACGCACATAACTCCGAAAAGTTAGAGGTGCGTGCCCGGGATCGAACCCCCGACCTCCGATTAGAAGGTGGACGTCCTAACCTCTAGGCTATCACAGCTTGTGAAAATCATTTATTATCGATATATTTGTGAAGGGAACTTTCTGTGTTATATATTTCAGTGAACACGTAGTTACCAAGATTAAAATTTTGAAGGGGAACTTCTTTATCTGCGTAGGTAAGACTATAACCGCATGGAGATGATTCCAAGAAAATTATCTTACGTGAAGTTATGGTAACTCCGCTGTGCGCCGCATTCAATATTTCGCGTTGAATTTTATCTTGAGGTATTATTATTATTAGTATCTTTCAGGTTTTTTTTGAAATCGATATAGTTGGTAAGTATGTTTAAAATTGATAATTTTAAAAAGTGAACGTGATCTTGAAACTCTGCTATTATTATATTATTGCACTGAATTTTTTCAAAATCGATATCCAGGGTCCTTTGTTATTAGAAAGTAGGAAACTGCTGGCAAATATTTAAAAATACTCTCCGAATAGGTAGGTACTGAGCCTTATATGAATATAAACCAAAGAAGTCTTACCTTTTTCGCATGTAGGTCACGTATCATGTAGAACGAAATAATATCTACACGCAAAAACCACCCAAGCACCTAAAAAAAATACGCATCGAATTGTAAGTCTTTCTTATTTTTTGAAGTTCGTTCAAAATATTATATCAATATTATATAACTGTGATACAATGTGTAACTACAATGTGTAATGTACAACTTTTTCGTTAATCATATAGAAAAGTTTCTCGATTAACATTGTAGTTTTAAAAAATCCGGACAAATTGACAAAATCCATACTTCTACAGGTCCGGAATATCTCGGCTGTCTGGTAACCCCAACCACACCGTCCCGTTCGTAATTATTATGAAACAGCGTTTGTGTCGGCCTTTATTACTTCCTGCAGGTGACAGCGAATCAGTGCGATCAAAGTGAGTGCTTTTAATAAAGCTGTCGCCGTCGTACCATCTATGGTCTGCCATATTTCAAGTGTAAACTTTATAATAAATTAAGTTCAGTAGTTTTATTGCTAAACCTTGCTAAACAAAAGGTGCGCAGTAAAATTGTCTAAAATTTTGAAGACATTTCTTTAAAACCGTTTAAATGCAAATCAGACTACTTCATCGAGAGTTGCACACTTTGGAAAGAAACCTACCCTAATGATTCTTTCTTATCATTTTGGTTTGGAATCCTATATAAAGGGTTTCATTCACCTACGCGTTTATTTTTTTATTAAAGAAAAAACTTTAAGAACTACTATGGTTCTCAAAGTTAAGTCTTAAGAATTATTATGGTTCTTTTAAGAATCATAATAGTTCTTAAAGTTTCTGCCCTACAAACACTACAAAACCTTTAGGGACCATACATTAGGGGCGATTAAATTTCGAGATACAGCTTGATTCATCACGCTAATCCGAGGGCAAAAGCTATTTTTTAACAGCTCAGCAAACAATTAGCAGGTGCGTAGGTACACGTATTGGCGTCCAAAATTTCTCACGCGAAATAGATCAGCGCAAATCTGACCCTACGCATAAATCTTAATAAACAGGCTATTTTGTAATATTATTTCGAGTTTAATCAAAGCGTAGAAGCACCCCTTGAGTGTGGTAAAGGGGTCGCGGGTCTCCATTGCACGCGAACAAAATTGTTTGTTAGGTAATCGTAGAACATTTAAAAAATATAATGTATTTTGCTAACGGAATTTAAAAAAAAATAATTATCTTTTTTTAATGATTATTATAAGTATTTTACTTGATTGCGAACTCTCCTTATCCACATACTAAAGCGAAAGCTATTTGCCCGCCATCTTTTCACGGCATATCGGCAAATTTTGTATAGAGATTTTTTTCTTGGTTTATTCTTGGAGACGGACAAAGTCTTTTAGTTGGGAAAATTAAAGACTCCTCACGGGATTTTTACAGACTCTAAATCGCGTGCGCAAACTCTAAATGTAGCCTATGTTGAAACCGAAGGGCTTTTTTAAATACTTATAAGTCAAATTAAAAAATATCGTTTGACTTGAAAAAATGTCTACTCTATGGAAAATCACTAAATTGCGCGAAGTCGATAGCCGTTAGTACTATTCCATTATAATCTGTGGTTCTACCTACTGTGTTTGCGCTTGCAATTTTATATATTTTGTAAGCATCAGACATTATTTTAAATGGGGTTATATTATTATCATCCTTATGCTCCAATGTGACAGATTATGTTTATAATGTGGCTAATTCCTTTGTACATAATCTCTAAACTAAACTAAAATATCACGTCTAAATCTATTGCTATCCCTTTCATAATGTTGCTTGCGGAAAAGGAAAGCACTAGATTTAGACCTGTTAATTTAGTTTAGTTTAGAGATTGTGTACTAGAGAATCGGCCCCAAAATAACTCTAAAATTAGTGTAGCATGTTAAATACAATATGAATCATTGTACCGAGAAAAATGCATAACTGAGGAACAAGGGCCACGCATCTAATATTTAAAGGGGTGATACACGTGGCAGTAGACAGAGGTCACAGGTCAACTACTTAGAAAGTCAAGCAACGGTGTCAGTAAACGCCCGCCTCCGTTTAAATTATAATCTTATAAGTAGCTACTGGGAATATGGTTTAACATTTCTTTCGTAACTAGCTTAAGCTCGCGACTTCGTCCGCATGGACTATATAAGTTTCAAACCCCTATTTTACCCCCTTAGGGGTTGAATTTTCAAAAATCCTTTTTAGCGGTTGTCTAGTCAGTAAGTCACCTTTTCCTTTTATATATATACATATATTTAGATTTTAATAGTGTGAAAATTCTTCTAAGTATATTTTCGCTTATATTATTACAAGGCTACCCTGCGGGACGTGTAACCTAGTTGTGATATAGCGTCTTTCGATAAATTTTTCGATCAACGATGTTCAACAATCGATTACGATTGTTAAGCATCGTTGACCCAACTCTGTAACTGACTTTTATATCTTCTGTGTCAATGGGAAGAGGTCACGGCCCTCAGAATGAAAAATATAAGTATGAAGAAGATAATAAGAACCCATTAGAATTTTCAGTAAAGTATTGTTTTAAAAAGTTTATCTTCTACAGACAGCTTTCGCAAAGCTATCACAAAGCAAATTAAATTAATTCTCATCAAATTTGATGAATCTCGAGTTTCATCAGCTATCAGTTATTAGGTAATAATTAAGACAATCAATACAATACCATTTCAATAACATCAAGACGTTTCGCCCGAAGGCTTTGTCATGAGATATTGTTATACGGTAGGTACAATATTCTGCATCTGAATTCTAGCTTTGATCTCATGTAATAATGATGCGCATAGCACTTAGGTACGCGTCAGTCAAGGATAATGCATTATTTAGATAAGTAGATATCGTGATATTGCAAATTCATGAGGTAGGTATAGTAGGTACGCGACAGGTCGAGACGGCAATCGGGAAGGGAATGCCCCGCACACCCGCACGTCACCCGCGCTATCCCGCACCGGGTTAACGCGAGGGCTGTGTGGGTGTGCGGGGCGTGCCCACCCCGATTGCCATCCCGCCTTGTCGCGCACTATAGCTGCATTTGCCGTCTCAAAAATCAAAATCGACTCGAATGGAAAAATATTAGAACATATTTGCAGTGTTAACCTACGGTTTACTTGTTTTCCTTCACTGTTAAAGAATTATTTAAAAGAAAGTGTCATATAATATTTAATTTCTTAAAAGGCACATAAATCTGAAAAGTTGAAGGCGCGGGCCAGGAATCGAACATCCTATCTCCCTAATAGAAGGAGGGCATCTTAACCACTAGGCTATCATGGCTCTTCACGGCACTGCTTTCACTTCATAATACAATTAATGCTCAAACACACCCAAAAAAACACGATGTGGTATTCCGTATTGCAATTTCTGTTTCCCGCCCGCAAATTGCATTTGCCGCCATCTTAAATATTAGAATTTATTTGCGGCGGTAACGTTCCGCACGCTGCAGCGCCTATAAATTTCACTGACAGTATTAAAATCGTAAAGTTTCCTCACGTGAAAAGGTGAAAAGTCAATTTGTGGATACTTGCCGGGGCCATAATATCAAGTGTAGCTTGCTCATACAATCTTCTCTAGGTGAACAATTTTCAATGTTTTGAATAGAAACTTTTAGTTATACGTATTAAATAGAACGAATAGTATTAAAATAATAGGTACGTATAGTACCTATTATTTTAATACTATTCGTCTAAAATAACACAATGGTGTTTTTCTACAGTGTACCTACCTCAAACAAATTGTATGTACTACTGCGTAGTACACCTCTACTCATATATTTATGAAAAAATTCAAGTTTCTTGACTCAGCCGTTATCCATGCTGACAGAAAATAGTAGATATAATTTATGGCCTTTGTATTTGTAGCTTTCTATTAATGTAATAATTTTCAGAATCGGATCATTAGTTCTCTCTAATCTCTGGAGATTACCTCCTTCATTCAAACTTAACTTTACCTCTTTATAGTATAAGTGTAAATATCCATACTAAAATTGTTATAAATGAGAAAGTGTGTCTGTCTGTCTGCTAGTTTCCATTGTTCATCTCTTTAACTGTTTTTGACAAGCTATCTCTGTGTTTTTCCTTTTTTGTCCTTTGTACAAGCCGGGTACGGCCCTCCAAGGAAGAGCATAGGCCTTCTATAGGCCATAGGCTATACATACATATATACTACAGACATACTTTTTGTCCTGTGGTAAAACCAAAAAGTTTCCGAGGGATTCTTAAAAGACTTTAAATCCACATGCACAACGTCACGAGCATTACTTATATTATATTTGGTATATAGCTTGCATCCTGGAGATAGACATAGACTACTTTTTATTCCGGAAAATCAAAAAGTTTCCGTGGGATTTAAAAAAAGAATCATCTAGTATAATATCATAGCAAAAATAAAACAAAGTTAATAAATCAATGTGGGCAAAAAGTAGAGGCAAGTATATAAAATTGGAGTCTCACGAAGTTTCCAAATACGAAGACGTCGCGTCGGTAAAAACTTATTTGACGTCCAAATTCTCCAACTGTCAGCAACGCTTGAATATTTATCGGGGTCATACTTTCTGCCCGCAGAGAGATAATATGTTAAACTTTTTCCGATCAAATTGATAGCTGGAGATAAATCTTGGAACATTTATAGAAGCTTATCGGTAAGGTTCGGGATTAAAGATCATCCAGAAAATCTTCGTTACAAGTAAAAGTAATAAAATAAAGCATTTGATGAATTTCTGGCGCAATGAATAGACTTAAATATGATCAAAGACACTAAATTGTATTGCTTTCGAAAATTCTATTTATTTTAATACAGTTAGGTGCAGATGTTATATTTCAGTAGGTATACCCGAGTAAAATTCAAGGTGATTTAAATTCATAAAACCACGATTTGGATTTTATTCAGAGCAGTATTTTAACTCTACTTTTACTTTTGAACTGAGAATATAACATCCCAACCAGTTTAGTGGTTTATAGTGTAAACCACTAAACTTTATACTATAGTAGGATCTTTTCTCTATCCCTAAATAGTATGAAACAAAGTTGCAATCTGCCTTTGTCTGTGTCCCCATTATAACTTTTAAGTGGATTTCAATGTGGTTTACATATTAATGTGTTCACATTAATTAGTCTATAATATCTAAAAGGAAAAGCTGACTGATTGACTGACTGACTGGCTAATCTATCAACAACAGCTCAAACTACTGGACGGATCGGGCTAAAATTTGGCATGCAGATATACCTATTATGACATAAACATCCGCTAATAAAGGATTTTTGAAAAGCTAGTTACTTTTGAAACCCTTAGGGGTAAATAAGGCTTTGCAATTTGTGTACTCCACGCAGACGAAGTCGTGGAAGTAAACTTGTCAATACCTATATAAAAAGTTAGCCAGGTTAATCCAGAAAATCAAATACATAAAATATTTAACGTAAAAAATACTATCGTTGTGAAAACAGAAATAAATTGTAAGGATACGAAACTTTCAAAACCCAAAAGCTGCAAAAACATTATGTTCTAGACTAGACTCTTAAATTGCTTCGTTTTTAGGTTGTGTTAAAAGGTTTCTTCTTGACTTTTTTGTGTAGATGTTTATATTTTCACTTTATTAAGCTCAACCAGTCGTAAGGCGATTGTGGCAAGTGACGTCAAGCGACCCAATTTCCTTTCGCCAAACTAAACAGCAAATTTTGAAGAACTTTGTAGCTCTTATAGCTCTCTCAATAAAGATCATGATTCTTTGGTCGCACACGGTTGATCCTGTCATTTATAATGTAGGGCGACAAGGCCGCAGGTGCGTAGTTTCACTGTGAACGCTCCAATACATAATTAAGGATGCGTTACTTATGCGACTTCATCTTTTAGCGGAGTGACGTGGAGCTAAGTGTGACGAATAATTAGAAGTTATTTAATGGATCATTTTCTATGTAAAGAAAAGTTTGAAATCCTGGGTTAGTATCAAAACTTCACTACGAGTATAATATGAGTATAGGAGTTGTGTCCACTAGGTTGCTGGTAGACAGATATCAAAGCGAATGACCTCTATCATCATCATCAAGATCAAACATGTCTGAAATCTGAATAGTTGTGATTGGTTTTTTTTTTTTTTTTATTCTGGTACAAGTTAGCCCTTGACTGCAATCTCACCTGGTGGTAAGTGAAGATGCAGTCTAAGATGATAGCGGGCTAACCTGGAAGGGGTATGGCAGTTTTTATTAAACCCATACCCCTTTGGTTTCTACACGGCATCGTACCGGAACGCTAAATCGCTTGGCGGCACGGCTTTGCCGGTAGGGTGGTAAATAGCCACGGCCGAAGCCTTCCACCAGACCAGACCAGAAATTTAGAAATTATAAAATTCCAAACCCCTGCCAGGAATCGAACCCGGGACCTCCCACTAATAAGACCACAGCGCTCACCACTGGTTGGCTGGTTGAAAATAGGTATTCTTTCTGCAATAATGCATTTCAGCCAATAGTGAGAGAATGTCAGCCAATAACAACACTAGGTATATATGGTAAATAGAGCTTCGTTTCTCTATAGGTCACAGCTAAAGAGAATGCAAGCTCTTCGTATTTATCGAATTTCAATTTAAGCTGCATCATCATTTAGTTGAGATTGTGTCTAGTGCAAACCTGTGTAGTGCATAAGTTATTGTCGTGCGCTCGCTGACTATAATATTAATTTAATATAAATAGTTACTGTCCAATGCTTGCTAACTAATCACTACCTATAAATTAATTTTTATATCCAAATAAACTTTTACAGTTCTGTCAAATCGTTTAGTGAATTCTACCACTACACTGGTTTCGGAATGCCCTTCCTACCGAGAAGAACCGACAAGAAACTTGGCGATTGTTCTTTTCAAAACTTCGAGATAGTATCATGTAAAATATGCCATAAATTATAATGATTGCATATTAAAAGTATTGCAGGTAAAATTAAGTAAGTAATGCATTACAATATCTAATTATTATGAAAAATATTGAAGTCAGTGTACTTGTGCTTTTTTACAAAATCACTCTCGCTTGTAGTAGTATATAGTATAGTATAGTAAGTAACGATGCAGTCCAAGGAAACTCACAAACTTAGAAAGGGTAGGTATGCCAGATACCTTTTATCAATTTTCACGCGATATCGTAGGTATTGGAACGTAAACTTGGCGGTACGACTTTACTGGTAGGATGGTTATTGAACCAATTTAAAATATTTAGTTAATCTATTCGGAACCGAACCCGAATTCTTCTATTTATGAAGCAAGAACAAACACCACCAAAGAGGTCGTCATACATACCTATAACATAGCTTACATAATAATCACCAGGTGCGGTTCTGAGATTTCTCACGCGAAATAGATCAGCGCAAATCTGTCCCTATGCATAATATTACGAGTATATCTCATTAAAGAGTCTTTTTATTGCTAGTTCAATCAAAGGGGCCCTCGATGTTGTGTCGGGGACGCGAACATGCGGTGATCAGCGAACAGGTGACGGCTCCCATATTACGCAGTCTGGTTTTGCGTAAACCCAGTTGAAAAAGATTTAAAAAATTTAACGAATTTTTAGGGCTATTTCGTGACAACAGTCGGCTTCAGAATATAATTATTATTGTTCAATTATACCAATAGGTACTAGCGTATTCCCGCGACTGCGTCTGCGTGGACTAGACAAATTTCACACCCCTATTTTACCCCGGGGTTGAATATGTTACTTGAGGAAAATTAAATAATCCCATAGCATTAAAAAACTAAAACCACGCGGAAGAAGTTACGGGAATCATTAAGTGCCTATATACAGGGTTACAGGAAAATAGGACACGATTCCGTTAAGGGGTTATAGTACAGGACATTAGCTATCAAACGACAAGAATATTAAGTAACGTGCGTGGACAAATCAATCTGATTCATTAATTTAAAACTGCAGTCGGCGCTAGAGTATGCTGTCATTCTCGATACGAAGCTAGGGTGCTCAGGTGAGTTACGGGAATCCCTACTGATTTATGAGCGACCTAATTCAATGGACATTCGCACTCGCGGCCTCGATGTATCAGAATTTACATAAGAATCTCTTTCCCATGAATCAGATTTTGTTTTGTGTTCCGCTTAGAGGTTTGTCCCATTGATACTCTATTTATATAAGGTCTAGCTTCTGTGGGAATGAGAATTGAGTTCGTTGTGTTTGCTTTTATTAATTTGGCACTATTTTTTTTATTTAACAAAATATGTTGTTGAATAAATAAAATGTTTAACTTTGATCTCAATTGACTACTGAAATGAAGTGTTTTTATTTACTCGTATTTGCTCTACATGGGTCCTTAAAAAAATTATTAATTCAAAAGTCCCTGCATATTTTACCTTCTGCTTGGACGTAAAGCTGTGTAAACGTCGTGATTTGACATCTCTATACAAAAGCAGATTGCGGTCTCACGTTTAAAAAAATTATATTTAGGGCCTCTGAAGCAAAGAAATTATTTATTAGTAGTAGTATGTAGTAGTAGTAGTAGTAGTTTAGTAGTAGTCTCATTTTTTGAAATGCATGGGGTTCGGGTTTGATTCCGGGACAGTAAATCAAAATTTTCGAAGTTATATGCGTTTTTAAACAAATACGCAGTTATATAAATAAATAAAGGTTTATTTCAAGCCACAAAGGATAATTATTTGAGCTAAGTTTATAGCATCAATGTTTTGATTTCACTGTAAACTGATTTGAATGAAACGTTGTCCAACACAAAAACAAAATGTTTTTGTTTTAAAACAACGCCAAAAACGTGATATGTTTGCTGTGTTAGTTTTGTTTACAGTATTGGAAATAACTCGCTTATTACCGCACAGAGTTCGATTAACAAAACATAGCACTATTAATACGGTTATCCCGGTGAAAACAATGCAGTGGGGACTTTGCGATTGAAAATGGCTGCCTTATAAAAGAAATAATAAAATTTAACTGTCCCGCTTTAGTCCAAAGCACGTAGGTTTCTAGTATTGGAACGGGACCAATACTACTTTGAAATTTCACAAAGTCGATTTTTTGAAAATGTTAATGCAAGTATCTACCTGCTGCATTTAGGCTCTTTTACTTTTATTTAGTTGTGTGTAAAATATTCTCCTTTATTGTTAAAGCAAGTGATACTTAAATGCTTCAAAAGCACATAACTCCGAAAAGTCAAAGATGCGTGCTCGGGATCGAATCGAGTAAGGGTTATGGATTTTTATGAAACTGCCATACCCCTTCCAAGTTAGGTCGCTTCCATCTTAGACTGCATTATTCCTTACCACCAGGTAAGGTTGCAGTCAAGGGCTGACTTGTAATGGAATAAAAAAATCGTTTTTGTCTGTGTCCTTTATGAAAATTTCACAAGGAAGGTTAATACCATGGTTAATACGACGTATGAGCTCGTATCATATTATAGGTAGCCCAAATAGTATGATCTACAGATATGAGTAAGTATATTCTGAATGTTTAGTTTTCGGAAAAGTCTTGCTTAGTCTGGTATTTGTTGTACTTAAACGTGGTTATAGCTTAGTAGTTATCCGATTTAGCAAGTTCTGGCAAATACGATGTATTCCCAATTCGTAGAATTATAGTTACATCCAAGTTATATTTGCTACGAAACTATGTAGCAATTTGCGTAGCGCTTACGTAGCATTGGATCTACGCTTACTATGTTGTTTTCTACTCATAATAACGTATTAATGTCTTGCATCTCGTCAAAGATTCTGATTGGATATGCAGCCACTAAATTTTTCTATGTAAGTATCTTTGTTATAAAAGGAACTCCAAGATGAACTGTTTTGTGGTCATTACTATCTGACTCGCCCTTCATTTGTATGGACTTAGGAATTAATACAAGAACATAATATGTTTTTCGGGCGATATTGAAATATTTGATGATAACTTGAACAAAATAAGTAGTAGTGATTACCCTATTCAAACAATCCGATGCGGCTGGCTGATTTCACTTTATGTTATTTTATTATTTTTATTTTTTATTTTTATTGAATGGTTTACTAGCGATTTTAACATAAAACTTACTAACTATAATAAATACATAGATTTTTCTATCATGCCCAACTATGTTTAATCATTTAAAAGTTAACACTGCATGCAAATTCCGTACAGATATCAGAGTTACAAAGGGGATAACAATTTAAGTAAAGATTCCATACAGTATGTTATGTAGGAATGAGGTTAGACGACAAAGGTTTTGTGGTGTCTTTAGTATAGTAACATTAAATAACGTGGTTAATGCAGTATAAATACTAGATTAACGTGGACACTCAAGGCCGCTTGTTTGTGTGTAGTTTCTAAATACGAAAGCGTTTTGATTCCGACCAGATAATGGAATCTAAACTCAAACGTATTTACATTATTTTCTTTAAACACCGTAATTCAAACATGAAGATCTTTTTTACGAAATAGTAATTAGTAACTATGACTACATAATGAGTAAATAAATATTTTCACAACATTGACATAATAAAATCTATATTTATACAATATATAGGTATAAGTAATATGCTACTAATCACATTTTATACTATTGCAAAAGCAATTCATTGGAACTAGATGGTAGTTGATGCAACTACCATCTATGTACCAACGACGTATGTTAACTGGTTGCATGTTAAAATATAGGAACAATATAATTATGGGTAGAACTTAGTTATTATTATCTGTACATTTAAAATTGAGAAATGAAATAAATTAGTTCATACTTCTCTTGATTCTCTAGTGTCTAAACCAAATTTAATCAGATTTTTAAAAATTGATTAAATAAGACTTTCGCTCCCCAAAGTTAATTAGATTATTTAAATAGAATTAATTAAACCATAGTCGCAATGCTGAATTAAGAAAAAATCCATACTAATATTCAAAATGCGAAAGTCTGTCTGTCTGTCTGTCTACTAGCTTTTCATGGCTCAACAGTATAATTGATTTTGATGAAATTTGGTAAAGAGTTACCTCAAATCCCGGGGAAGGACATATGCTACTTTTTATCCCGGAAAAGTAAAGAGTTCCTACGGGATTTTTAAAAAACCTATATCCACGCCGACGAAGTTGCGGGCATCACCTAGTCTAGTATTATATAAATGCACTTACAGTAGAGTTGGACTTGGGTTTGCTACTGCTTGCTTTGCTAGGCTTAGGGCGGGCGGGCGGCGTGGGCGGTGCGGGTGGCGTACGGGGCGGGCTGTTGTCCCCCGAATGTGAGCCGCTCTTGTCGGAACCATTGCTCGACTATAAAAACAATTTATTGGTTAAAACTATTATACGAAACAAGCAATTTTTTGCACGGCAAAAATGAACATCCTCTTTGTTCTTTATCCCGTGGTAATTTCGAAGATTATCTTGTTTATATATTTAAAATAGACGCAAATGACAATCATTGTGCTTTTATTTTTGTTCTTTTGCTTTTAAATGTCTTTCTTATGCTATCTATTTTATAATGATAAATTAAAGCTTATTTTATTCATTCATTCATTTAAAATGACAAATGCACGAGCACAATTCAGCATGGCCCGTACACATGAGCTGCCCAAGCGCAATCAGAGCGACAACGCTATCCTTGCAGTTTTTTCTTCGTCAAAGCGTGGCAAAAGTAGCAACAGACATGTGTGATGTGTTGCAGTGATTGTGCACGAGATGTTGGCTTTTGGACTTCATCTACATATGTTTGACGCTTATCTATTGTAGAGAGGAGTTTAAAAAAACAGGTCCCACGCATGTTCCACGAGTAAAAAGGATGTGAAAAATGTATTGATTTTATAATAAATCATTACATAAAAGAAAGCTAATATTCAATAGAATAGAATCGGTAACCGGTATAGATATCTGTTACTTGGAACCAATAATGACCGTGAACCTTAAATTGTTTAACTATTTCTGTAAAGAAATTAAAAACACAGCTGTAATTTTCAATATTGAGACAATTATTCTTAGAGAAGAAGTATAAAAACGTACACAAAGTGTATAATAGACAAGCAAATTCATAGCGGCATATAATATGAACCATACCAAAATATCGAATACCGTTTCAGATTACGAGAAGCAGAAAAATGTACAAAAGGAAAAATCATTAAATCGGTTCATTAAAAGTGAAGTAACTTAGCTAGCGAAACGAAACCGCTGAGAGATGCTCGAATCACCAAAGGTACTCAGCCCGACAAAAGGAGCGTTTTCACTCAAAGCAATATAAAACTTAAATCGTTTTCCCTTATTAAAACTCGGGGAGAAAACATCCCCCGTTGATTTGCGTGGCCACTGGTTTAAATACACTTGGAGAAACAATCACACCAGGCGTCCAAATCCACCAAAGCATACAAAGACCAAGGAAAAGTCTTATACTCTAGATAGCATTAGTATTGAAAAACTGGCGACTCAAGACCCTGCCGTGTGTCTCTATAAACTACAGGCTACAGGAGACTTATGCTCAGCAGTGGATGTCAATCGGTTAATGATGACGACGATGACTATTGAAAAAAAGCCGAGTAAATGTGAGCTCAGTTCCAAATACTGTACTAGTCTAAGCACGATTTTATCATACAACCCTTGTACAACAGTTAACTTGAGGCCATTTTGAATGATTTCTTCTCTGCCTCTAGTAATATAACATCTCTATGGTACAAAACATCTCCCGTTGATTTGCCTGGCCGATATACTTTGTTCGCTGTGAAATTAATTGTTGGGTAACACGACCGTCATTATTTCTAAATTTTTTCCGCCGCCCCAGCCTTGTAATGTTTGTGTGAAATTAAAAGAGAACAACGCGGATTTGGGCTAATTGGTTAATTAATAGGGCCGACTGGGGCTGAGTTTTACAGGCGATGCGGTCAGTTGGAGCGTTGCCAGTATTAAAAATGGGAGATTGAACACCTAATTATGTGCAAAAATCACCTACACTATTTTATACAGATTTTTTTAACAAGAAAATTAAGATTACTTCACTATTTTATACAGGTACTAGCTGACCCATCCCAGTTTACTTGATTAGAATTATAAAAATTGGCAAGGGGTAAAAATATTCCAAAATTCCTCTAACATGTACTATTTACTTATTATTTTATTTTTAATCATGATTCAAAACCAATTTTCATATAACTAACTGTAATTTGAAAAATAAAGGAGTTTCGTATGAAATATTGACCCCTTATTTGACCCCTAGGTAGTGGTGTTTTCAAAAACCGTCAAACATAAATTATGTTTCTTCATTTTTACCCGGAAGCCAAAATACTAATACTTAATAATGTTTTATAAAGCGTTGTAACTATTTAGAATAAAAGTAGGTATGAAGGTGCACTTACATCAGAATTAGTGGAACTGGTGCGTGACGGTGATGTGGGTGAAGAGAGTCGCGAGGAACTTGTGTCTCGGTCGGCTGAATCGGTTGTGCTTGCAGCTTCTGAAGTTAAACATAATAAATATTTGAGTAGGAGCAGTAAGGATTCGTGGCGAGTGGCGGAGATGACGCAGAAACATGTCTCCTCCATAAATCAACGACGTTGTTATAATAATAATTATTATCATACATAGTGGCTATGACTATAAAAATCTACCAACCTTTAAGGAATATTCACCAAGATCGGTTCAAGAGTTACGCCGTCATAAGGTAGTCATAAAGATTTCAGGACAAACTGTCGCATAATTATAATGTGAACTATATAGTCGTAAAATAATGAACTCTATAAAATGACACTCAAAGCAAAATGCTAAGCGGAGACAATATTCCGTTTCAAAAGCACAATTACGCTTCATTAAACTAGCTTTGAATTCGGTAATGAATGTAAAACTTTTCCTAACAAACTCAGAACACTAGAATCGATTGCCATTTCTGAGTAGTTTCGTATTCATAACAAGAAAATTCAATAAAAAGTTAGTTTCAGAGTTGTTCGCCTGTTTCCCTGTTTCAATTTAAATCGACTCTCTATGACTAACAGTTCATTCACGTTGCGACCATCATATAACTGAAATCATATTTCTAAAGTTGATTCACTCAATTATTTTATACCAACCAATACTTGTAACTTTGTGTGATACGACATACGTATACGGGATTATAACTTAACTAGAAACTATAAAACCAGACTAGATATTACTAAAAATATCACTACCTTAAAAGAGCCATTTTTTAAATCTATAAAATGAGTCCTGTAACTTGATACACTAAACCTAGTCTCACTTTTTTTGCATTCTTGATTTTCATGTCCGTCATATTAAGGGTTTCATCACGTCATACTTAGAATAGCTTTAGCTATATCTACTTTAGTTTATTTGGAAGCCTCTTTTTCACTAGGGGGCAAATGACCCGCGACACGTGTCGCTAGAGATATCGTGTGACGTCACTCGATTATGCCCGAAATCGTTCAACAAGTAAAAAAAAATATTAATGTGGACGAAACAGGTTAAGACATAAAAATGACTGGCGTCATCAGTCTACATCGCCCAACGTTGCCCGAATCAGTAGCGACATAATATTGTCGCAGGACATTCTGCTACTAAGGCATAATGTTTTTCGACATCATACTTACAATATGTACCTTTATCTATACTAGAAGCCTCATATTCACTAGTGGACAAATGAGATGTTGAGCTACGTCACTCAATTTATCCGACATCGCACGACAAGTAAAAATAATAATTGATTAAATAATGTAGATGAAAAAGGTTGCGAGACAAGACGTCTGGCGACGTCGCTAGGGCAGGACATTTGTCCCCTAGTGAATGCGAGGCTGAATGAATCTTATAAGTACTTGTTTCAGGCGGGGGTTGATGATGGTTTTCAGTATGCCGTCGCAAAGACCTCGCGTCGCAGTACGACTTTCCGCATCCGTCAGCTTTGCACTCGTACGGTTTCTTGTTGCGATGCGTGAGCATGTGCCCATTCCTGTAAAACATATTTTTTAATATAAGTCACACATTTTTTTAAATTTATAGACTAGCGTTTGGCTGCAATCAGACCTGCCGGCAAGTGATATAGCAGCCGAAAGTGGAGCACGCTTGCCTAGATGCCTATTCACTCCACTTGATAGTTCTCGACAGGTCGAGATGGCAATCGGAGTATGAGGCGGGGTGAGTACAGGTGGGCGGAGCGTTCCATCCCCGATTGTCATCTCGACCTGTCGCGTACTATAGATACTTTTAATTCAATGCAGTTTTCAACATGATGTTGAAAATAAAATAATGTTGCATTTGTACAAGTATTCGATAGGACTATTTTGATACTGTTATGATTAGTAAAATTATGCTACATAGAGTACATGAAGTGACAGTGAAACAAGGAATTTTTCAACATATTTCATAGACATTCACAAAAAAGCGACAAAACCCGCCAACTTGTTAACGATCCATACACTCATTAACAAGCACGTCCTCACAAAGTCTCAGCGAACTTTCAACGTGTCTGTTTTATCCAAAGTAAAAAAACCCGGCCAAGTGCGAGTCGGACTCGCGCATGAAGGGTTTCATTAGGGTTCCATTTCCGTACCAATATCTATAAAAACGGCAAAAAAGTCAAGCTTGTTGTGTGGGAGCCCCCTCAAATATTCATTTTACTGTGTTTTAGTATTTGTTGCTATAGCAGCAACAGAAATACTTCATCTGTGAAAATTTCAACTGTCTAACTATCACGGTTCGTGAGATACAGCCTGGTGACAGACGGACAGACAGACGGACGGACAGCGGAGTCTTAGCAATAGGGTCCCGTTTTACCCTTTGGGTACAGAATGCTAAAAAAGGACGGCCAAGTGCGAGCAGCACTTGCGCACTGAGACTGTAGTGTACAACCTTAGCGATAAGGCCGCCTTTGCATGCTACAGCTATTAGCTTAAGATCCATAAGTATGTTTTTTTGATATGTTTACTTTGTGTTGTGTGCAATAAAGAATAAATAAATAAATAAAAAACCTTTACAGGACCGGGTAGGTACATTTTTAAGCCATATCTTTTTTTTTCAATTTTTTTTCATTTTATTCTTTACTTGTTGGCTTTGAGTAGTGTCAAATTAGCACTAAGCACATCGTCAGTGTCACGTTGAATGAACGAGATCTTATTCCATTAAACTTGGGATAAAAAAAATCGATAAGTATTAATTATTCCTCAAACAGTTCTCAGAAAGAGGGCATTAACGTTTGATACGCGGACCAGCCTTACAATAAGACGACTGTATAACTATAAGGGTTCCGTATTTCTATTATTGTGTCACAGAACCCTATAAAACCAGCGCGAATGTATTCAGGCTCGTACATTCAACTTATTAATGGCTGTTTCGAATTTTACGCTCGTAACTTTCGTCCCTGGAGAGAGCTTCGGACTTTTTGCAGTGGACTTTATGAAATAAGAGAGAAAGCGCGGCGACATTTTAGTGCGCCTTGTATTTATGCATCGTACGTTGCGGTGATTTGTATTTCTCTTTAAGTTTTTCTAAATATATAAAAGGAAAAGGTGACTGACTGACAGATCTATCAACGCACAGCTCAAACTACTGGACGGATCTGGCTGAAATTTGGCATGCAGATAGCTATTATGACGCAGGCATCCGCTAAGAAAGGATTTTTAAAACTCAATACCCAAAGGGGTGAAATAGGGGTTTCAATATGTAGTCCACGTGGACGAGGTCGCGAGCATAAGCTAGTCCATACTTAATATTATAAATGCGAAAGAGTGTCTGTCTGTCTGTCTGCTAGCTTTTCACGGCCCAACCGTACAAACGATTTTGATGAAATTTGGTAGAGAGTTATCTAATATCCCGGGGAAGGACATAGGCTCCTTTTTATCCCGGAAAATTAAAGAGTTCACATGGGATTTAAAAAAACCTAAATCCACGAGGACGAAGTCGCGGGCATCATCTAGTATTTAATAAAAAGAATACGAATCAGACCATCAACTTCAGCATACCTACAAAAAGAAATATTTTATACCTACTTTTTAGTTGCATTTGAAGTCAGTTTTTAACCGACTTCCAAAAAGGAGGTGGTGCTCAATTCGGCCCGTTTTTTTTGAATAGATTTTTCCATTTTGTAAACCATGGCTACTTATTCTACTTTACGTAAGCGCTTCCTCACTAACAACTTAAAATTCAGGTACCCAGTTATTGAAGCTATTTAAAAAAAATATCTTTCATACTTAAGTAGGAATCTAGCTACCTAGTACCTATCTAATATTAGAAAAAAAAACTTAAACTCTGCTCAATAAACTAGCAAAGTCCCGGTCCGTATTTTAGGACCAAAAGTGTCGTAAAACAAAGTTTACGACGCACGTAAAAAATTAGGTCTTTAATCGAACGGAAATACTTTTGAATTCGTCCTGTTTTAAGCACTAGAAGGCATAAAACTAAGATTTCTTCTAGTAATTTGGCCATCTACCACGCTGGCCAAGTACGGATTGGTAGACTTCACACACCTTTGAGAACATTATGAAGAACTCTCAGGTATGTAGGTTTCCTCACGATGTTTTCCTTCACCGTTAAAGCAAGTTTTTTTGTAGTTAAGCTAAAAAGCGACTCTCTATCCAGTGTTCCATTAAAGCATGCACAAAATGCATGTAATATATTTCTTTTATCTTATAAACGGACAGCACGTGCTGAGATTTTACAAATTGTCTATTTGGAAAGCTGTGTAAAATTCGGTCACTCTACATCAAGTCCACACACGCGATATGAATGTGTCGGTCTCATAATCACATTAATATTCATACAGCGTTTTAACTGCCACCATTTAAGGGGCAACTTATGCTTAGCTTCAGGATGGACGTGACTCGTGAGCCGTATGAAGTCCGTATACCTAATACCTATTAACTGATTTCAAGACCTCTCTGCCGTTGCAATATGAAATGCCCGAGGTGTAAATATCTCTAGTACAGTCATTTGGTGCTCAAAATGGGGGGTTACCAGGAAAGCTTTCTGGAAGTTTTGAAAATGCTCTTGTCAAATTTCCATTTTGCCACCTCGTATAGTTGCAGCTTGCGCCGCCATATTGGAAAAATGACGCCCAAAACAGTTTTTTGACGATAATTTCTATACTGATAGTAGGCCATAGGTATGGTTTAGTAGTGGTACTTTCTATTGCCATACTAGAAATAAATACTTAAATCTCTAAAACGTGAGTCGTTGCTTGTGGTTAAAGTGACTAAGTACCTACTTGGTAAAAAAATTATATCTTTGAATTAAGCAACTTATACAGGATGGTGGGATATGTGACGGCTAAAAGAAAAATTAATTAAATAAATAAAATAAAATAAATACCTTATATTAAGGGGTATATAAATCACCCCTATGTATGTTCAGCGAATTTTAGTAGTTTAGAAGATATGAGTTTTTTAATGATTTTTCAATATTTTCAAGGCCAAGTGCGGATCGGTAGACTTCACAGACATTTGAAAACATTTTAGGAACTCTCAGGTATGCAGGTTTCCTCAAGATGTTTTCCTTCACCGTTAAAACAAGAGATATTTTAATAACGTTAGAGGTGCATGCCCGCGATCGATTCTTCGACCTCCGATTAGGAGGCGGACGTCCTAACCATTAGGCTATCACAGCATTGCATAGTATTTATTTATTTATTTATTATTTAATTAGAACGGCCATAAAGCCAATTACACTAACTATACTACGAGTACAAACTAACATAAACATACTTACAAAAATTGATAAAATTATAAATTTTAAAAAGCAAAATTATAAATTTCACAAAAGTATAAGTCCCGCAAATTGCTATTGCGCTGGAACCATGTCTCATTAAAATCGAAATGACGTCCTTTTGACATCATTTGACGTAGGTTCAAGTAATAATATACCATCAGCTCCTAACTTCAGTCTAGTGCTGACGTCACTAAAAAGGCGGCCACGCGCATTAGCAATCTGCAGGACTATACCTGCGTATATTTTTGTTATGCTTTGTACGTGTTTTTCTTTTCTGTACTAATTTTGTGGCGTACAATAAAAGAATATTCATTCATTCATTCATTCAGACTGTGGATACGCCTTTACGCTCAATAGCAGTTGTCGGGAATTTACGTACATGGTCGTATTGTGGGGGATACATATTACATATTCATGGAACTCTCTTAATGTGCTTAACCATACGATTATTAATTCATTGTGACACTGGATTTAAACCCCAGCTTCAATGTTTTGCATGAGTAACATTCATGGAATTCGGTATTTCTGTTGCTAGGTAGGTATGTATTATTGGCTTTTGTCGCGGGTACAATCAGCTAAGTTGTGGTTAAAATATGGGGCCACGTGTTTAATTTTACACCTGTCTCCGTGTGTGCACATAATGCCACCAATAGAAGTCGCTGGAGGGAGATCGCACGAGCAGCAGTGAAGAATTATTCATAGCCACGACCACTCTGTCAAGAGTGAACGATTGAAAAGAAGAAGAAGAAGAAGTTTAATTTTAAACTTTGTAACAAACTGACGATGCCTGCGACTTCGTCCGCGTGGATTTAGATTTTTTAATATCCCATGGGAACTCTTTGATCCTATTCGATATAAAAAGTAGCATATGTCTTTGAGATGCAAGCTATCTCTGAACCAAATAGTAAGAGACAGACAAAAAGACATATATTTGCATTTATAATACTGGCTGACTGACTGAATGACTGAGCTACCAACGCGTAGCTCAATGCATGCAGATAGCTATTATGATGTAGACAACCGCTAAAAAGGATTGTTGGGAATTTGAAATTCCACGCGGATGAAGTCGCGGGAATAAGCTAGTTTATTATGAAACCGAATGATAAAATAGTAGGTATATTATACTCACAGATGGTCCTGCCTCTTGAATGCTTTTGCACAAGTGATGCACACGTATTTCCGCTCGTCGCTGTGCGTCAGTTTGTGCTTCGCGAGTGCGGATGCGTTCCCGAACACCTTGTTGCATACCTGTTAACAAAAAAATAATCTTTTTTAGCATTTTTTTTCTTTACTGGAATCACTTTTAGACCTTAGTTATATTAAATAAAAGGTTCCATAATCTTTAAACGAATTTTTATAGTCCTAGCTACTTAAATAATAATATGTGACTAAATATAAAAAAGTACGTGTAATCCTAAGTATGAAATTTTTTGGACCACCTGATCTGATTAAAATTGTTTTTTCCAAGATATTAGCATAATGTAAACGAACACTGGAATTCATAGTCAAGATAGAGGCTTATTTAGGGGACTATTCAGACGACATATTGTGTCATACTAAACCTTAATGCGTTGCATAAATGTTGCATAAGAGTAGTTTAAGGCAAACGTAAATCAAAGTCGATCTTTTTTTTCTTCTTTTCTTCTTTACAGAGAGATTTTTATTTTCCACAGCATGTTATATCGAACACGATTTCACAAAAAAAGAAACCTGAAAGCCTATATGAATAGCACAATGATATTCGAGGATTGAATAAAAACACAATAGAAATGTCTATGCGAGTCAAAGCATTGCGCGATATTCCGACCTCGATGCCTTTGTCTTCAATATTATTATCGGGGACATTGGAATATTTTACACCATAAAGCTTATCGCATATAACGACGTAAGGGCCGTAAGAAGCGCAAGAGCCGTAAGTTTCTTTTAGAACTTGAAATGCTGCGTGCAACATCACCTTGTGGGACGCGTTGAAAATGTAGGAGACAGCTCTGCCAAGTATCAAATCAGCATCAAATACGAAGATCAAGCAACAGTAAGTCATATTGTGCTTGTTACAGCTAGCAGCAATACCTTTGCTTGATATAATATTTTATTACAGTTTTATTTTAAACAGAACATGTAAAAATTTTAGAATTAGGTACAAAGTAAGTAGGTACGAACGAGGTATAAACGAATCTCGAATTTATGTACAACTAGCTGATACCTGCGACTTCATCTGCGTGGAACTAGGTTTTCTAAAATCCCGTGGGAACTCTTTGATTTTCCGGGATAAAAAGGAGCCTATGTCACTCTCCAGGTCTTTATCTATACCCATGCAAAAAATCACGTCAATCCGTTGCACCGTTGCGACGTCATTGAAGGACAAACCAACAAACCAACAAATCAACAAATCAACAAACCAACAAACCAACAAACAAACACACTTTCGCATTTATAATAAGGGTACTGATTTTGACTAAGTATATTTTCAAGTATATCACTGCTTTTCTAAATTATTCCATAGTAAAAGTCAGCCAATCCAACTTCCACTTTACATAGTTAAAACATAATATATTTCGCTATCTGATGCGTTCAACATGTGCTACTGAAGTTGTTCTAATTTTAGTCCTAAAAATGCCTCTACGGCAGTGTGCGATCAATTTATAAGACTTTCGGAAACGTCGTATTAGAACGTTATTATTGTAAATATAAATCTTTTCACGTTACCCTTTTTTTTTGCAGCATTTTTAGTCGCTAATGCTATATTTACGAAAAGGTTTTTATTATTTACATTCCTTTATCATAATTTATGAGGGTAGTGCGGTATGATAGGGCATGACCGTAGCGTAGACAAGAAGATGTTTTTTGGATTCAGATCCACGTGAAATCTCAAACATGAAGCGACATTTCGCTTAAATAGCAGTAAAATTTGATTGAAAAAAAAACATCAGAAAACTTCGTTTTTTATGGTTGCGTTTTTAATCGGGAAGGGTACGCCCCGCACACCCGCACGGCTTCGCGCTGTCCAGTACGGGCGAGCGTGGGTGACTACTACTACTATACAAAATTTAGCAAAAGCTGTGTATCCGTTTTTGCTTTAAAAATTATTTCTCTGCACTAAAACAAAAAAATTCGTACTCGCTTGTACTCTGTTTAGTACTATTCTTTTATATTACTGTCAAATTGAAAGCCATTAACTTTAGTGACAGGAACCAACCAGAAGTCCGTCAGGTCGTATAAAAAATTACGTTTCTCATGAAAAGGCGACAAAAAAATTGCCCTGATGAAAATCCTCTTAAAATCAATTCCTGGCCTTGTAATTTAGAAGACATTGAGCTTAAACTAACTATTTCAAGTAGGTACGAGCTATAAATAACAACATCATTTACGTCATACTCATATATAAGAAAAATGTATAAGTACGAGGTTTGCTATACCGTATCTCGACCGAACAAAATAATGTCCTTCACTACAATAGATATTTCCAATGGGACGAGCGTTAGCCCTAAAATATATCCTCAATGGATATCCATACCATACAAAAGAGATATAAAAATATGTAATGGCTTCCCGCCGCAGTACGGTAACCATACAAAATATCCTGTCTGCTCCATCAGATAGGATTCGTTTTCATTTACCCACTTAATGTATCGATTTGACTATCTGTTTTTTTATGAATCTATTTTTTGCCGAATAATAAATTAATAAATTATTGCCTAAAAATTAATATAATTGTAGTAATAGATAAATAAAATAATTGTAGTGTTTCTTATCGCCCGAGTCACTCTTTAACAAGTTTCAGGATCACATGGAAAACTCATCATGTAATGACTACTGAGTTTGACAAGTCGTCATTAGCATCATCAACTCAAACCGGCCCGCATAGCAACGCCTAGCGCGAGTCTTCTCTCAGAATGAGGACGGGTTTGGCCACAGTCCACACGATGGTCTAGTGCAGATTGGCAGGCTTCATGCGTTTTTGAGAACACTAAGGGCAACTCTCAGGCATGCAGATTTCCTCACAATGTTTTCTTAGAGCATTAAAGCAAGGGATATTTAATTATGCAAAACGGTCTAGCTCAAAAAAGTTAGATCGAACCCTGGACCCCAGACTAAGAAGCTGACATCTTAACCTAAGGTCCCACTTTACTTTACCGCTTTATTTTACCGTGTCTACCAGGAAGCACTTATTAAAATAATGACTTCATTTAGTCAAAGGACGCTTAAGTAGCTGTCCTGCATAACAAATGCAAGGATGTCACCCCAACATTGCAGGGACCGTTAACGTATCACACGGATGAATCTACGTTTATCGTAGAATGTTTTTATTGGGGAATAAAGTAGGTAAGTGGAACGGGAACTTGTTACTACGAATGTCAGTTTTGATGAGATTGGGATTGACAGAAATCGGAGAAAGATAGGTATAATATACGATTTTCTATGTCTATGTATTTTTTGTGGAAAAAGTGAAAATTTATAGGCTTTGATGACAAGTGTAGAAAACTTTAAGATTTTTAAGCACATTAGGTACCAACCTATGTTACTAAGAAAATCCCCTAGTAAAATAAGTACTTCCTATTCTTACTACCTATTTCCTATTATTAGCCAGGTATGTGGACTAAATAAAAAAAAATTGTAACGCATCTTAAAATTTGCCTGACTTGTGAAGATGTGTCTATCTTTAGTGTATAGTTTTTCATTGCCCATATACTTAACCAATTTTGACGACATTTCGTATAAAGATAGCTTGCAGCCCGGGAACGGACATAGCCTAATTTCTGTCTCCAAAAATCAAAGAGTACCCGCAGGATTTTAAAGGTCCATTCGCTCCATCGTTGTTGATGAATATTGGTACAGAGATAGATTGTATGGGACTACTTTTTATCTCAGAAAATTAAAGATTTTTCTCAAGATTTTCAAACACCTAAATCCACGTGGACGAGATCATGGGTATCACCATATTTATTATACATGTGAATTTACATGTTCATGTGACATTTTATATTATAGGTTCAACTAAAATATAGTTCAAAGAGATACCTAGTATCGAAAATCGATGCGTAAGTGCTGCCCTATTTCCCGTCTTAGTCCTGATGTTTGGCTGATAGCGTACCGCTTCCTATAACTAAGGAAATTCTGTACGGGGAAATAGATTTTGCGATCAAATACTTTTAAATAATTATAAATGAACTAGATGATGCCCGCGACTTCGTCCGCGTGGATTTAGGTTTTTAAAAATCCCGTGGGAACTCTTTGATTTTCCAGGATAAAAAGTAGCCTATTTCCTTCCCCGGGATGCAAGCTATATCTGTACCAAATTTCGTCAAAATCGGTTAAACAAATAGACCGTGAAAGGCTAGCAGTTAGACAGACAGACAGACACACTTTCGCATTTATAATATTAGTATGGATAGACGAACAATAATAGCAAATTTTATTATACTTTTCAGTGGTAGAGAAGAGTAAAATGATCTGCTAAGTCTTGTCTATAGGTAATTCCGCGAATAAGGAAGCGATATCTCGCAATATGTACTTAGATAACTTAGGTAGTTGTTCTAGTGGCTTCTACGGCATAACTTAGACGAGGAACCTACTTGTTTTGCCGATATAGTTGTGGGTGGCTGTAGGCGCTGTAGCTTTCTGTATACTAGAATGCAAACAAGCTCAGTCAACTGAAATGCAAGACAATATTTGTTTATCATTTCACTCCCTGTTAAGTCATACTCAAATCGTCAAAGAACCTCTATATTGTCAAAATATTGATCAATGATTATGAAGTCAAAAGAAGATAATCCAAAGATAAATACTGATCGCACATGTAGATCGAGCCGCAAATGCCGCATTATACACCGCATGTATAATGAACTCTAAATTTAAATTTCATTTTAAATTCTCATGCGCCACTTTATGTGTCAACTGTCATATTAAAAGTACGATTTTAGTGAATACGGTAAAGGTGAATCGTACTTTTGACACATAGAGCTAAAATGGCTAGTAAGTTCTCATTTTGTATGGACTATAATGTATTTTTAATATAGAAATTGTCACATTCTCCAAGGGCTATCTACATATGTCAAATGTAATGTCTCATCACATGTCACATCATAATTATGCAACTGACGTCAGTTGAAGTTTCAATATTGAAAATAATTGCTTACGATTCTAAACTGATGCGATCGTTCTACAGGTTGAGCCACTCTATTAGTGTTTAAAGAGGTCAGATATGTAGGGATTTTGCGGCACGGGCAGTGCATGCGGATTATTCGTGATGTGCGACCAACATGAAGCATCAAAACACTCTATACGTGAGTGTTGTTCGATTCGCCGCCTTAGCCTGAATGCTACGATGATCCCTCACCGACTCGCGTTACCGCGGAAATTGTGTCCCGTCAAAATGGATCTTGGGATGGAAACTGGCACTTTATTTGTAGTGACGCATAGTATGGCTTTTGCACCTGCTCCTCACGCTCGCGATAATAAATGTAACTTTATTACTTACATAGTATAAAGAAGAAATTGCTGGGACTCTCTGTTCGTAAGCGCTAATTTCTATCAAAAAGTACGAAAAGTAGTAAATACCTTACGTTGAATTGCTATTTCCTTATAATATTCTTTTGGGAATCCTAAATTAAGTATATTTACGCGTAGAATCTTACCTACCAAGGAAACTGTACTTCTGCGTTGATTCACCGAGCTGATAAATGAACTAATTTTAAATGATTATCTTGCTTGCTAACTATATGCTCGTTTATTAGTTTGCATATATTTTGAAATTGTGAAGCAAACAATTTATAAAATCACGTAGGTACAATGCAAATTAGAAGCGTCGAGACATGGAAAAAATTCTAAATGAAAAGCATTATTTGAAAACAATGTCAAGTGAAAAATTATCGTGAAGACTCACAACACAGGCGCGATTTTTACATGCATTTTGAATGTGGGTCACGAGTCGGGAATTAGGTCGAGCTTATGAAACAAAATGGCTGAACATTAACCGCTAGAAACAAATTTAATAAAAGCTGACTTTGCTAAATGGCGTGCTTTAGTGTGGCTCTACAAAATTCATATAAAAATTAGGCACCGCTAGAAGTCGGCTGACTAGGTACTAAGCATGACGTCTTGAGCATTTCATAGTTGCCCTAATGAAGCTTAAAGTTTTTGTTTAGACACTGTTACGGCGAAACATGTAAAATCGATAAAAACGGATGCGCAACCAGCCTACGAATCACAGATCCAAAACCAGAGCAGGCACCATATGATTACATTTTCTCTATTTACTCGTTCACACGAGGTCAGTACTTAGTAGTTAAATTGGTGGGAATACGAATAGCGTCATATTTATTGACTGGCTGATTCTTGTCATTCTGGGAAAAACAGAACAGCAATCTTATTTCCCGATAGCAACTGTCATAAACGAAATAATGTCTAACCAAATAGATAAACCCAATTACTAGTCCTTATCCTAATCTCTCAATATTTTCCCTATTCGTTTTTCCGATTGCGGCTGTGGTTTCGTGGATTGAATTGAAAATGGGATGAGTGCCTTTTGTTTATGGATTCCGTTTTGATGAATAAAAATATTTTATCATACCTAGAGCCTTTGCTTTTGCTTTGATGGTCACTTTGGTTAGTGTGAATTACTCACGCCGCCTCGTATGGGATGGGTTATTTAATTTAATAAATATTATAGATAAGCATTTAACTAACAAAAAGAGAAATAATAATTGACAAAAAGCTTCAATTACAACAAATTGAAGTATGTACCTAGAGTAGATCTTTCGTAGTAAATCTGTATTTCCTCTGTTTTGAGAATGATGTGTCACTCACAATATGACTGATTTCATAAATGAATCAACGCGTTTTATATCTTCAGTAAAGTTAAATAAATAGTTTGTAAAATACTTGAAGGTTATACCTACCTACTTAAATGTTTATAAAAATCACAATAGTTTTATACTTCATACAAGGGAGATTGGAAAAAATTCAAGTTTGATAGTCAAAACTTCTCGAAATAGAGGTAGAAACTAGAAATAGAATGTTTTTATTATTGCAATAAACTTTTACAAGTTTACAAGTGTTTCGAATCGTCGAGTGAATCTAATACTGCCGACGAACGTTACAGCATGTATTTAATTGTAAATCTTTTTAATTTTTTTTCTTACACAATTCATCAATCAATCAGCTTTATTTCTACCTAAGTTCCATCTAGCCTGTAGGCTGATAAGTAATATCACTTTAGCTTAAACTTCTACTTACTATTAATTTCTATATCTATTTTATTGTGCAATCGCTACCCATATTATAAATGCGAAAATATATGATTGTTTATTGGTTTGGCCGTCTATCGTATCGCAATGGGGCAACAGATCGAAGTAATTTTTGCATGGATATAGTTCAAGACCTGGAGAGTGAGATAGGCTACTTTTTATCTCTCAAAATCCAAAGAGTTCCCACGGGATTTTTAAAAACCTAAATCCACGCATACGAAGTTGCGGGCATCAGCTAGTAGCTGTATAAAAATGTCAAAATCTTAGTCAAATGCAAAATATTAAAGTCCATATATTTACAGAGTCTACCTTTTAAAACCTTTCTTGAAATGAAACCAAACTTTAATTTTTTTAGAAGTGCTTTGGAAGATGCGCTGGAGCAAAGAACATTTAAATACACACTTATATAGCCTACTAAGCTTGTTACTCTTTTGTAGTCTGGTACTAACAACTCGCCCAACAGCCTACTAAGCTCATAACCCTTTTGTAGTCTGGTAATAAAATAATATCCAAGTACGTAAGCCTAGCAACCAAAAGTTTCCCTTTTCGTTTTTTCCGATAGCGGCGGCATCGTCTCTGCTTTCGTGGATTGAATCGAAAATGGGATGAGTGGCCTTTGTTTACGGATTCTGTTTTGACGGGAAAAATGTTTCATTACTCATCTGTCTAGCTCATCAAATTCGATAACTTGATAAACAATATTAAACATTTTTTCTAAACTAGTAGATGCCGGCAAATTTTTCCGCGTGTGATTTAAGTTTATTAAAGATCCCGTTGGAATTTCTCAAATACTTTCTTGGATGTAACTTGATGGTGCAAAATCTCAAGTTTCTAGATCTAGCGGTTTAAGTTGTACGTTGATAAATGAAATATGTATGTCTATTCTCCTCCTGTAATCAATATACACCTACCTACCTACCTGCCAAATTTCGTAGGTTTTCTTGATAGACACGACGGACAGACAGACAACAATGTGATCCAACAAGGGTTCCTTTTTCCTTTTGAGGTACGAAACCCTAAAAATTGTTGCAGCCAGGCTTGTATGGATACCTAGTGACTCACGTTCATAAGCACAGAAGTCACATTGTTTAAGTTTTCAAATTTTAGTAGCCCCTAAAGCCTAGTCAATAAGTATGGACAGGTAAACGTGATTTGACAATTCCACATAAAGACGCGTAATCCGGCGTCACTTTATGTGTCTCTCCAGTATGTACAGGAAACGGACGAAAACGTCGTGTAACATCTCAATATTATATTTCGGCAGATTAATGCACAGTTAACGTTATTTTGAAAAATTACATTCATGTTATACCTACCTAGTCCTTATAAATGCCTATAACGCCTCCTCAGACTAGTGTTAGTTAAACGACACGACTGTTTGCCTTTTTTGGTGGTTTTACTTAAAAAACTACAAGAGTATTTATTTCTTGGTGTACTATTTCTGATCAAATTCTCAGTTATATATTCCGGCTCTTTGCAGAGAGCATATAGCAAAGTTATTGATTCGGCACGTCTTATTTTGCTCACGTTTCATAGCTCTGACCTAAGGCTCTGCTCGATGTTAATTGGATGACGCGAGCGTCCGTCCTTCTGTTGCCTCGAGTTAAATTAAAAGCTATTGATATCTCTTGGTAGGGGATCATGAATAGGATTGTTTTGCTCCACTTTTTGTGTTAATAGTCCATTGTACCGAACCATTGTGTTTCCTCAAATGAATATTTCAAATCAGTGATTTTAGGTTTATAAATTTAACTAATGACCGCCCGCGGCTTTGCTAGCCAATAATTTTAATACTGTTATATTTATTATCTCATGGGAATTCCGAAAAATCAGCCTTATTTCTTGTATACATAAATGCACCTCTGTGCGAAATTTCAGATTTCTAGGTTCAATAAGCAAGGGCTGGGCATCGATGAGTCAGAACTTTCCTTTTATGCATATATTAAAAAGAAATAAATGTATTAATTTACCTGTACTACATAAGTAGTCTAAATTAAATTGAACTATCTGTCGTTTACTAAAGACAAGGTTAATTCAAAAATTAACTGCTAACTACAATTTTGAAAAAAATCTTTAGGGAAAACTACTCTAATATTAGTTTTCACTATTGGGGGTCGGACCTATTCGGAGGTTCAATCCCGGGCACGCACCTATAACTTTTCTGAGTTAAGTGCGTTTTTAAGTAATTAAAATATCACTTGCTTTAATGGCGAAGAAAAACATTGTGAGGAAATCTGCATGCCTGAGAGTTCTCCGTTAATGTTCTCAAAGGTGTGTGAAGTCTGCCAATCCGAAGTTGGCCGAAGCGTGGTAGACTATGGCCAAGGAGACTTGTGCTCTTATAGTGAGCCGGCGATGGGTGTAATGCAAGAATGATGAATGCAAGATCCTTTAAAATTAGCTATTGCAGTATGTCTCTGAGCGCTTTCATTTATGCGTTACCTTTATGTGGTAATATGGTACCGACAAACACATTACAATTTTTTTTGCATCACGAAATCAAAAAGAACTCCGTAGTCTTTATTGTAGCCATCGGGCGTAGCACTTGCGTACAGCGTAGCACATACGCGTGACGTAAGCGACAGCTACGCCGAAGGAAACTTTTCAGAAAAATGCGACGCGTTTTACATGACATTTTAAACGTTTTAAGGGTTTGATGTACCAATGCTTTCATTGTTAATTAATGCTATGAAAATTTTATGTGACACGTACAATGAGTATCTTACCCGTTTCGTTATTAATTACTTACTTTAAACAAAAAAACAAATAAGACCCAACAATGCAATTGTTTTAGTTGCACATTTCTTGACAGTTTGCTACGCTCTGATTTCACCTCCCTTTTTGTTTCCTAAACGCCCGCCATTTGTCACCTCTGTCACGGCCTTTGTCTTCTTACTCCGAGGATTTTGTTGTTCAAAGTTAATGTTAATTATTTTCCTTTGCCCCCGTGGCTCTGTTTTAGTGATAAAACTATTGTAACTGAAGTAATATTCCAATTTGTTTAGTGAATTCTATTTTAATTCTTTTCAACATTACATCGATGAGTTTTTGTAAAAGTTTCTAATTTACTTCTAAACTTTATTTGTTTTATTTTAAACTTGATTTAAAGTTTATTTCTGACAATGAAATTGAAGTATCGTTGTGTTTGTTGTGTCACTTGTTAGCATGAGTTATATAATAGTACAGTAAATAAAGCCGTTTTTTTTTGGTCAACCTTTCACTAAATTTCCGATCCAATTTCTTTTTTTTTTTAGGTCAAGGGTCACTTACTGACCATAAAATCACAAAATGCTGACAGATCCAGGATCTTCGATCGCAATCTTGAAGGAAAGTTTTTGGCCGATATCTCAAAAACTATCCACTTTAGGGTAAAAATTATAAACTGTTATTGTAGAGAATAAAATTTTGCATCTTTTGTTTCCTATAAACTTTTTTGTAAAACTTACCGTTTACGATTTATAGCCAAAACTTTTTATCCCGGAAAATCAAAGAGTTCCCACGGGATTTTTGAAAACCGAAATCCACGCGGACGAAGTCGCGGGCATCATCTAGTAAAATATAAAACGAGCATAAAATGCAGATACATTCAGTTGCACATTTTTTCTCAGATGTTTTGCTTCAACTTTCTTTTCTATTCACCGGCATGACCGGCGCGCTGCTATTTATCAATCCCGTCGCGGCCATTGTCTTTTTACTGCGTAGATTTTTGTGTAGCAAAGTAAATGATAATTAATTCTTCTTGTTTAACCTAATGCCTGGAGAGTGGAGACCCACTGGGGGGCCAGGACCGCGACTATGGTCTCAGCCGTGGTCGCTTCTGTGCTACCAAGAAAATACCAATGTCGCGTCGCGCGAGTTTTACCTTATTATCAAATTATGGCCGACGCTGTTAGCTTACTATTTTCTGTATTGCGGAAATAAGAAACAATAAACTTATCTTTTAAACTTTTACAATTCTTCTATTTAAAATTTAAATTTAAATGTTTTTCATTTTTGTCACGATGATAATATTCCCTATTTCTTTAAGAACCGTTTCAGAAAGTTAATTACACAAACGATATGGCAAATCTTTATCGAGAAGTAAATTCTTTATGTTATAGACGAAAAAGTTTTCATTTACCTTTACACATTCAAAATGTATTTTGAGCTTAAGAAAATACCATCAAAAACTAATTAGGCTTCACATCGTAAAGATAAAATCTAGACAATGGACACAAAAGCGCCCGCCCTGACAAATGGCTGCCGCTCAAAAGCCTCTAACAAAAACAGCTCGGGAATATTACAGGGCTAAAAAATCTTTTTATGTCATTTTTGTGGCAGCGCCGCGCTGCTGGCTTAAATAGCTACATTTAAATGTGGGAAACTCAAACTATGTATAAGATTAATACACGTGTGAGATTTCACACACCTTTGAGAACACTACAAAGAATTCTCAGACCGGCAGGTTTCCTCACGATGTTTTCCTTTACCGTTAAAGCAACTGATATTTAATTGTTTAAAACACACCTAACTCTGAAAAGTTAGAAGTGCGTGCCCGGGATCACACCCCTGATCTTCCGAATAGAAGGCCAACGTCTTTACCACTAGACTGTCACCGCATTGATAGATACAGCTGCGAGTAAAATGCTATAAATGATATCACGTGGAAAAACTATTGTATCTCTTCCAGGCTATCGCGCTTAAATTTTTGATCGTTATAGTTAAATTCGTCGCAAAAGAAAGAAATCTGCTTCATAATATTTCATATTTCTGGCGTCTTTTAACTCGGTAGTCGGTACTGCAGCAGAGTGAGTTAATCAATCCTTTTATTCACAGCTTATGCCTGTCGCTTCCTGTGCTTTGATCTATTCTTCTTCTAATAACAAACTTTACACTGTTCCATAGTTTAAAAAAAGTTTAAAACGAATATTCACTCCCTGCTCTGTTATAAAAATTAGACGATCAATATTGCTTCAAAAACAACAAGTTTCGGTAATTTAATTTCTACTCATCCATTTTATTATTCCAAAGCAATATGTCCGTCAAATTCACTTACACGAAGTGCCATCAAATGTATCATTATTTTTCTAACAAACGTCCATTCTCGTTGTTTAACTAACCGTAACACATTTCCCCTGTCATAAAAACTGACCTTTTTCTTTTACGGTCGCATGGACAATTGAGAGAATATAACACGAGTTTTTCAAGATAATCCAAAGCATCGTAGATTGGAGTAAGTTTACCTTTTTAGGAATACGGGAGCGTCTCGGGGGTAGGCCGAGATTATTGGGGGCTTAAGACCTGCGGCGCCACGTGCGTGCGTTCGAGTTGCGAGGATAAATTCCATTCGTGTAAAGCTTAACAATAAAACACCTCAAAGAGAAAGGTTCTATTATACCTTTGCTATCAGAATGTATTCCAGCTTACCTTCATCAATCACGCGTAGGCTTTGACGCGTTAACAGGTGATTTCATCTCTTTCAGGCAGTAACGGATTGAGTGTGACGTGGCATATTTCTACATATTTGATGCCTAATTCTGGGCCTGGATTAGTGTCGATTTACGTGTGGTGCAAGCTCATTTCACGCTAGAGATGGGAGTAACATGAGAAGGTCATGTGCTTAATATATAGCTTGGTTATTTTCTCCACTAGTTTATTTAAATTAAAAAATGTAGTACGTAGGTATGGGATGATAAATGTTATTGCTTATTTTTTTTATAAGGAAACTGTTTTAATATACAAATAAACACCATTTTTAATAACTTGCACGCTATACCTCCCTTCAAAGCTTAAACAAAGGGATGGAACGTAGCTCAGCTTATATTAAAGCGTTCAAATAAATAGTGTCGGCAGCTAGCCAACACCAGTTCCGGTAATTGCTAGAGAACGGCCGTGGTCGTATTAAGAAAGCAGATTTTTAAAATATTTTGATTACCTTACTGGCGACTGCTGTTTTATAACATTTTTTAATCTGATGCCATGCAGAAGACACCTAATTCTACGAAAATACCATACTATTACCATTCCGCTTCTTCCACCATAAGAGAGAAGAATATAGAATAGCCTCCTGGTGTCAAATTATTTATAGAAGCAATTAATAGAACCTTCAAAGAAAGAGTGAATAAGTGCAAGCACGCTTTACCTACACTTTATCATTGCTTTTATTAAAGACTTACTCATACTCGCGACTTCGTCCACGTGGACTACACAAATTTCAAACCCCTATTTCACCCCTCTTAGTGGTTGAATTTTCGAAAATCCTTCTTAGCGGATGCCTACGTCATAATAGCTATCTGCATGCCAAATTTCAGTCCGATCCGTCCAGTAGTTTAATCACCTAGCCCATAGAACTTAGGTTGATGTTAGTTAAGAACAAACTGAGGTCTGGTCTACGCTGGCAAACTGAAATCCGGAAGGTTATAAGCTGAAATCCTATCCTCGGACAATAGTCCGAGGATAGGATTGTTGTAGGTATCTAGATTTACCTGATATAAGCTTAACACAGGGTTGAAGGAAAAAGCAAATACTTACTATAGCCAAAGGGACTTACTCGTGAAGCTAGTTAAATAGGTTATTGGAAAAATCGTTCCAATCGGGTTAAGTGTTTCATGAAGTCTGTTAACATAGCGGTGACCAATGCTACTCGGTTGATATTAAAACGGTCCAATAAACGACGTCGGCAGCAAGCCAAAACCATTCCATGTAATTACCGACGAACAGAAGTGGGCCTATATCCCAACTTTGGAGCTTGATATTTAGTTTGAAATGCTGAGGTTATTATGACAATTTTAATGGTTCTTGTATTTGTTATGCCGCACGTCCTAAGTATCTACACAATACATAATAGAATAAACAGTGATCAGACCAATCACAATAGAGAGGTGTAGAATTTTGAGATGTTGCATGGTTTTATATATAACGATTTTTAGAAATTCCACCCGAGAGAAGTCGCCGTGTAGTTAAAGGATAAAATAAAAATAAATAAATTTAAATATTTAAAGTATGGTCTTTTTAAAATAAAATATATTTTTTAGGCTTTTATGGCATAAAAATTAGTTTTTTTTGCTACAGAAGTTGGAAATAAGTTTGATTGTTACTATTTGGTAACTTGATATAGGTACATTAAACTTGACAAATATATGTTTAACTCTTCAATCAAGTAGAAAATAATGGCAGTAGAAATAAAATAATGATACAAATCGTTACGGAATTTTTCACTGGGTGATGACGATAAAATATAATTACTTAAATGGTATAATTACTAAACTGCTTCTAAAACATATACATATCGCTATTCATATCATCATATATACCTAATATTTATTATCAATGGGTAGATAGATAGAGCAAACTCTTTTTATCATTGAATTCTCACTTGACATAGGGATGTATTAGAATTTGTTTACAAACTAACAAATAAGTAGTACCTACTTGTACCTACCTAGTTTTAATTTATCTTGAGAAACTTGTATTCTAAAACTTTACCAATCTAAATACCTATTGTCTATACTATGTAGTTGTCTATATGCTTGCGTCGTAGAAAACCGCATCTGCATTAAACTTACTTTTCTATGTAATGTAGTATATGTGGTTGTATTAAGTTACCCGCCTTGAGCCGTGGTCTGACGCAAAGCCAGGCATGAGCGCAGGCTTGGGTGTACGCCAACCGATAAGACTTGTCCAACATTAGATTAACTGTCTTAGAAACTTTGGGAATTGTGTCAGTGGTAGTGCCAATCACGTAGGATTTAAGAAGTAGGTTAGAAAAAGTGTGATTTAAGAACTTTTTATTTTATAACTAGTTTCAGGTTTCTTGTAGGCTACAGAGGTAACTTAAGTAACACAACAGCACACTTTCGAGTGTGCTGTTGTTTGGCCCTCATTGAAATACTAACCAATCAAGCTCAATGATATTTTTTAGATAAGTACGTTTTAAAAACAATATTATCTGTGGTTTTTTATTATCTTTATTTCAATATATTTATTATTAGTTGTCGAGTCTTCGATGCGCAAAAATATGCAAAACCTTTTAAGTAAAGTTAAATATTGCATTAGATATTCGATCTGCGTCCGAGGCTTTCAGCGACCAACTCACGGACTGTTAAATGAAATAAAAATCAGTCATAATTTGCTCGAATAAAAAATGAAATCCGCAAATTCGATTGATTATATGGGATATTAGGAAGAATCTATGTAAGATAATTTTCCTTAATAAAAGACACATACCCTTACAGGTAGGTACATAATTGGATATTAATCTAGTATCTCGGGGGGCGGGGGGCAGGGGCGGGGGCGGGTCTTCCAACGCTGCGTCTTCCGGTGTGAGGTCGCCGTTCCAGCATCTTGAGACCTCAACGTCTATCAGTTTTACGAACCATGTGCACTACCCACTGCCACTTCAACTTCGCAACCCGTTGAGCTAAGGTATGCTAATTTCGTATTATTTAAGAGAAATATTTTCGATCGGCAGATAATTGCCTGATTAATTATTAGGAAAGCAAGATGGGGTTCAAACAAGACGAGGGTCGGAGATCCACGGCGACATCAATAAACTTTAATTGCCAACGACCATCAAGGCTATTAGCCCACCAATTAGCAGTATCAGTTCGAATCTCCGACGATAAAAACTAGTGATGGGTAGTGTCTGTCACAGTGGTAGTGAGTCACTTCGCAGAATTGTTTTGCAAATTAATCGATTTGACTAGAACATGAAATATTAGAAATACAAAAAAAAAAAACAAATAACGTTTTTATTTAGTGGGATAAAAAGGACGATTCCGATATGTACTTATAAATAGCTCGATCAAAACAAGGTATTGTTATCTGTGGTGGTTTATATTTTTATTTCAAACTAAACTCTAGTCCTCTAGTCTAGTCTCAACAACAAAGTTCCTGTAAAGTCAAATTAAGTACGGTGTACCGTGTAAGTAATTAAGCCTACTAAAATAATGTTGTAATAGTTGTAGTTGATTTCAAAGTCAAAGTCAAATGATTTATTCAAAATAGGTAATTAATAACTCTTTTTGAAGGTCAGATGTTGGATTTCTAAGATATAGTGGTGATAATTATTACGCAAACTTAAAACTAAAGCTACGAGGGTTCCAAACGCGCCCAGGTCTGAGAAGAGCCCACAACAAACTCAGCCGGGTATTCTTTTTACTATCACCACTTTACAAAATTATTGAAACTTATTAGAACTATCACAATCCGTTAAGCAACTCATTCCTAAGCTTGCTCATCATTTAAATTGTGACAAAAATCGCGATACTTTCCCAATAAATCATTCCAGAGAATCGAGATAAAACTGAACAATCGAATGGAAATGTATCGAGCATAAAATCGGTATGGTTCATCACTAAGAAAAGCCAGTTTGGTATCTAATTATATTACGGGCCTTTGTAAGTTTGGTTTGGCTTGGAGTTATGAAATGAAAATTGACGTTTGGGATACAAAAGGGGTATTGAATTGCTTGTTAATGATTTAAGGAGTTTGCTAATACTTTGGATTTCAACTTTTGGGTTTTAACGATGAGAGCTTATAAAACATGAGGATCGCGAACTATTGGGATAAGTACCTATATGTATAGGATTAAAGACGATATTTATTGCACTAGTTTATATATTCTATTGTTTACAGGGTTTGCTCTTCACTCTGGTCTCACTGAATGATAAAATCAATTAGATTGGCGCCGCCGCATTTTAACATATTTTGAACTATGACTAACAATGACTAGGTCTACATAGGATTGGCAAATGTAAGAGAAAGAAATGGTAGTCATAAATTGTGATAAGACAAAATAATACTTAATTAGATATTATAAACTCAGTACTCAGATCAAGATTACCTTTGTTAAAATGATTGTTTTGTTTATCCGTCTCGCTTTGATTGCTTTTAACAAACAGAATTACGGACCTTGAAATGCTATCAAATTTCGTGTCCTTCCAAACAATCTCATTACTGTAAAATAAGGGGGAAATCGTAACGGGATATATTTCTGTGATTCGAAAGGGGTGACGTCACCCTTGGCACCCCCTAGCAGATTTTGATCGCATTCGACTGACCTATAAACACAGTTTCTCAGTTACTTCTTCAGGGACTGAACACACTTGATAAACCTTTTGAGTCAAATCATGGCGAAGTTTTTGCTATGTAATACGGTGTGTAAGTTAGTAGTCAATAAACATGTCATTGAAGTTGTTGTAAATCTGTCAATGATCATGCACGGCTAAATTATACCGAATTATTTGACAACTCATGACATGGTCGCTAACTATGCGCCTAAAGCTAATGTGGTAATGGCCGGGGCACAAAGTTCTAAACGTTCTAGACGTTTGGGTTCCAAGATGCTGGAATGGCAACCTTGGAAGTCCTGAAAGAGACCTTTTTTATAGACTAAAGCTTGGCTGCAATCTGACCTGCTGGCTAGTAATGATGCAGCCTAAGATGAACGCTTGCTTAGAAGTTGCCTATTCACACTTGACCTCTTGACCCAAAAAGAATCTTGACCTATGTCCAGCAGTTTCTACTTAGAAGTCTATAGGTTGATAACGACGATTTATTTTGTTGTTATTTAGGAAACTAGAGTTAAACACTGTGAAAATCAATTATTGTGCTAGCTGCCAGATGTTTGTAGTGTTTCATATCATATGAATAATGTTATGTATCGATTTGTCTGTACACGTATCGCAAGTCTTGGGGTACGCGTGAGTGAAATGTTAAAAGTAAGTATGTACCTATCCGGCGTTAATCCATTTCTGTCTGTGCTCGTGTACGAATCTGCCCTCACTTTCCGATTTCCCCATTTGCAAGTTTCCTTCCCCTAGAAATAATTTATGATAATTTTATTTTACTTTCTGCAACTTTCTGTTATTTTTCTGTCGAGTGTGTTGTCATCAATGACTAGATCAATGACTATATGAGACGGTGATGGGTAAGACAGACGATACCTACAGTACACACGAGGATAGACGTGAAGTGACTCTCGGACAAGTTTCCAAAAAGCTACCAATGCGAATCGGGATCCTACAGCTGTTTTCGTATAAAGTAATGGAGCAGAAAGCCTTATTGCTAAAACTGCGTTCCTTCCCAGACAAGCTTTAAGAATTCCTGTAGGTGCATAGGTATGCACCTACAGGAATTCTTAAATTAATTCTTATTTCTTATTCTAGGTAGCCAGTTTCCTTTTTACAGAGCTACCATGACTCTTGTACATTCTTAGACGTATTGACTTTGTTCCTATTTTTTCCTACCTACGATAACGTCAAACGAGTTATTTAGTGATGATCACAACGCGCAACCGCAAGTTTCAATCGCCACGCATCAGAAAGCCAACAGACTTGACAGGAAAGAGTAAAATAAGTAGTATTCACAGATGAATGAAAATAAAATAGGCGTTTGGCTCTTTCGGATACGCTGGACGGAATGGGTTGCGGCCTCAGGAGATCTGTGCTTGCGGCATATCTAGCTGCTCCAAGTCCATGATATTAATTACAAAAAAGTTTCGTATTTTTCCTGTGAAGTGTACCGGAACCATAAGAACGATACGCACATTTTGCCAAATACCTACCTATATAGTTAATAGCTGCTAACTAATTAATTTAAACCTGATAGCGTAATATCAATAGCTATAAAAGCAAGCACTTCCAGCCGTATCTTCGCGCGTAATTACCGTTGTACCGTCAGAATGGATAATGGTTACGTTCGTTCGGACGGCTCCAACCCGAATAGCTACTCGATTAATATATTTACCTACTTGTAAACTTGCAAATGGAGGAGCTGTCAGTAGTTCAGATTAGTTTTCTGAAGCTGATTGGAAGCTGTTATATTGCTAGAAGGAATATCCTCAGTAGAGATATTTGTCCTTTGTATACGCCCTCGGATGTGTTTGGTACATAACTAAGACCATATTTTGTTTTGCAACAGATCTTTTGAACTACGCAACTAATTTAAATGCGCTTTTCAGCAATAGACAAAGTGATTCAAGAGGAAGGTTTGTACGTATAGTTTAATTGTTTTGAATACCACGATAATTGTTCAAAATGTCCCGTGTGAAGCTGATGCGTGTCGCTAGGTATTAATACAAGTGTGTCTAATACCACCCTTGGGTTGGTCGATACTCGATACCCATAGATGCTCAGGGTATTATCTATAACTATTACATGTATTTGTGTGAGTAAGGGTTTTCACGCATGTGTGCGTATTGCTCAAAACGTCACAAGACAAATAGAAGCAATCGCCATGGTCTATCGGTCGTAACGGGACGGAAACTAACCGGAACATCTATACTATGTCTATGACTTTCTTTCCTATAATGCTTCTCCGTTATTGTTGTCGAACAAATAAAGATCTTAAAGCCTCTAAAATAAGGTATAAATTACGTGCTTTCGCTGATCGTATGTTTTCTTTTGATATAGTTTCTCGTCTTCGTCAACATTATCGTTTAACTCGTTTTTTTTGCTTGTAACTATGCATATTTTTGATGTATAGTCGACGTCAGTATAAAGAGCATCGATTACTATTATTTACCTAAGCTACGGCCAAATTCTGTATAGCCCAAGGAATTAAATCAATTTTCAGTCTCAACTTCGGAAAAAATACTGAGATATTCACGAAGGAACGTTTGGGTGACTTCTGCCTCCGTATAAAATTTTAAGCGGCATGTGGATCGATGGGGACTTTTGACATTTTATTTAGAACAATCATATCTAGGTTCATATCAAAATCCTGCTTTCCAGGCGTATTTCTGAAGAAGAATTCTTAATTTTCATGAGCTATGCTATTATTTATATCTCAATAAAATGAGGGATATTTTAGGTTTGTTTGACGCCTATCGCAGATGAACGATAGTTTTATAGTCGGTCCGAAAAACGTCAGTGATATTGGAATTGATATTTTACTGCTTGTAATAAATTGCTAGATAGAGTAAAATCGGACACCACTTTCACCGCCGGCAGTTGTCCTACCGCCGACGAGGAAGCGACTGGCTATCGACTAAAAGTACTTAGCTTAATTTGTAAAAAACAAATGGGTACAGTAAAAGGCCTAAACTCGTTTAGCACCTTAAAGTCTTGCACTGCACGGCACGGTTCTGCGCACATCTGTGTGGCATGTTTATAGAAAAAGGTCATAAGTGTGACTGCTTTTTCATGCAATAGTTTTGCGGAATTGCTACTCGAATTCTGAGGCCGACCGTATCCATGAAATTGGGGGCCTACGTAAATTTTAAGAAGCGTTTTAATTTTAGGGGTTTGGTCTCGTAAAAAGCATCTTACTTGACATTGCTGAGGTCCCTGCCGGTTAGGCGAAGCTGGCTTTGGTCGAACCTTCTTTGCCAATGGCCGTTCTATGCCCGTTACCGCCACCGATACCCTGGTGATGCCGCTCAGGCTGGACGATGATGATGTTGTGCAATCTGTGGACAAATTAACCTTTTCTAAATAAAACCGGCAATTTGCACGATAATTCAAAAAATATGATGCATAAAAATAAATAAAAATCTGTATTAGAATGTACAGATGAAGACCTTTCATATGATACCCCACTTGATATAGTCACTAACTTCGAAAGTTGAAAATACTAATTATTAGTTCACGACCACAATTTAATTTTTTTTGTGTGATCTAACCCTAAATTCACGGATTTCAGATTTTTCCCCAAATGTCAGCTATCTACCTACCTGCCAAATTTCATGATTCTATAGGTCAACGGGAAGTACCCTGTAGGTTTCTTGACAGACAGACAGACAGACAGACAGACAACAAAGTGATCCTATAAGGGTTCCGTTTTTCCTTTTGAGGTATGGAACCCTAAAAATGATATGAAATGTGCACAATTCATACCCTGTAGATTGGTTTGAAAGTTAAACTTCCCGGACAGTATTACTACTGTCCAGAAAAGTAAGTATGGAATTTCATTTCTGGACAGTAGGTATTACTACAGGAAAGTAAATTTGAATTTGGAAGGTGAACCGTACTTTTGACATGACAGTTGACCCATAGAGTTAAAAGTGAGGAGTCATTCTGTACAGACTAGACTAGACTAAAGTAGTTGGCCGCGACAATCAAATCAGCAACAAGATATTTGACGAATTTATCTTTTTTGGTCGGTTTCGACAGGCTTGATTTGTTCCAACTGTTTCGTTCATGCTAAACAATCACCAAAAACAGACAAAAAATTAAAATCATAATAAAAGTATTTGTTAGTAGGACTGAGGCCACACATTCCGTTTCTGGTGCGTTGCGGTGCCGCACAGCTGTGAATTTGAGTATTGGGTGCCACACGGGCACTGAGTTCCGCTCCAGCAAAAAGTATGGCAATGCACCACCTCTCCCCGCCTTGTTTGAAGTCCATTACACGTGCGTTGCGGCTCCGCACGCGTCGTAACTCGTACGCATCATGTGGCATGGTAAAGTGATTTCTACGTAAGATGACCAGCGGCACCGTTCAGGCACCGCACGGCCACGCAACTCATCATGTGGCTTCACTCTAAGAGTAATTAATGTTTAAATTCTGTAAGTAGAAAATTACCTTTCGTATTTTATAAAAGCCAAAGCGACCTCGATATTAAGCGTCCTTTGCCCTCCCGCCCACGTAGGGAACTCTAAACTGGCAGCTTAAACAAATCATCAACATTTATCAACGCGAAATATTTCGCACTGGCAAACAGGTAACACGTAGGTTATTTGTCAAATACAAATGGTAGGTAAGCCTTGAACTTTAACGATGAAAATATTATTTCATATTTATATTATTTATCTTATTAATGTCGTCTGAAAAACCATTTACTTTATTCAATAAATTAAAATATAGTATCGTAATTCGTAGCACGTAGTCTGCTTATGACTCTTATGATACGTCAAGACTCTACCCCCGCGCCAACCGGTTCAGAAGAAGGCAAAAACTTTTTAGGGTTCTGTAGTGTAATTATATTATAGAACATGAGGGTATTCTCAAAATAAATTCAGTTGTTGGTCAACCAGCCTCGTTTTATTACATGGTGGCAGCGGTGGGTGGGTGGCGCATTTCACTCTGCCGACGGTGACCGATCTCGCGTCGCGACTTCGCGGGGCGAGTTTCTTTAGCGTGCTCGACGCTCGCTGTGGGTTTTGGATGCTGCAGCTGGACGATGCCAGCGCCGACCTGTGTACCTTCAGCACACCTTTCGGCAGATACCAGTTCTTGCGGTTACCGTATGGAATAAGCTGTGCGCCAGAATTATTTCATTCGAGGGTGCGACAACATCTGGAAGACTTGGAAGGGGTCGATTCCTTTATCGATGATATAGTAGTTTGGGGTAGAACTCGCGAAGAGCATGATTTACGTCTAAAACGATTACTAGAGAGGGCACGGGAAATAGACATGAGATTTAATAAGGATAAGTGTAAATTCGGAGTTAAAGAAATAACGTACTTGGGGCATATTTTCGATGAACGCGGTATGAGACCGGACGTAAATAAAGTGAAAGCTATCTTAGAAATGCCTGAGCCTAGGGATAGAAAATCGTTGGAGCGGTTTCTAGGTATGATTAATTACTTATCGAAGTTTGTTCCCAATTATTCACAGTCGGTAGCAGTCCTTAGATATCTATTAAAGAAAAATTCTGAATGGGTCTGGGATTCGGTGCACTCGGAAGCAGTGAATTTATTAAAAAATAAAATTGCAACGGCTCCGGTACTAGCGTTGTATTCCAGCGAGCTGCCCGTGGTGCTGTCGGTGGACGCGAGCTCGGAGGCGCTGGGCGCGGTGCTGCTGCAGGGGGGCCGCCCGGTCGAGTTCGCCTCGCTCACGCTCACCGACACGCAGCGACGGTACGCACAAATAGAAAAAGAGATGTTAGCCATCGTCTTTGCGTGTGAACGTTTTCACCAGTATATATTTGGGAGATGTGACATCACGGTACAGAGTGATCATAAACCGCTCGAAGCTATTTTTACAAAATCGCTTTCCTCGGTTCCCGCGAGGCTACAGCGCATGTTGTTAAGGATTCAAAGATATGATTTTAAGGTCACTTATACTCCGGGAAAGTATATGTATATAGCGGACACGTTATCTCGTGCGCCGTTATCAGATTATATGTATGAAAAATTTAATGAAAGTTTGGAGGCTCAGACTTGTTTTATGATTAATAATTTACAGTTCAGCAATCAAAAGCTAAGGCTGATAAAAGAACATATAGAAAAAGATGAAGAATGCCAAGAAATACTGAAGTATATAATAGAAGGATGGCCTAGAAATAAATACGACGTAAAAGTTAATCTTAGAGTTTTTTGGTCTTATCGTGAAAGTTTTCAATATGTGGATGGTTTAATATTAAAGGATTATTTGTTGTATATCCCAAGAGCCTTACGAGGAGATATGTTACAGAGAATTCACGAGGGGCATCTCGGTATGGACCGGTGCAAGCGGCGCGCGCGACAAGTGATGTTCTGGGTAGGCATGTCGCGCGACATCGAGCGCGCGGTGCGCGAGTGCGCGACGTGCGAGCGGTATGCGCCGGCGCCGGGCCGGGAGCCGATGTTGCCGCACTCTATTCCTGATGTACCCTGGCTCAAAGTGGGCTCGGATATATTCGAGTATAGGAAGAAGTATTATCTCATTTTAGTAGATTATTTCTCTAACTTTGTTGAAGTTACAGAATTAAATCTTATAAATAGTAAGTCTATAATAAAGGCTATGAAAGAACAATTCGCAAGACATGGAATACCAAACGAATTAGTGACTGACAATTTTTCTGCGTATGTATCTAGTGAATTTCGGGCCTTCCTTAGTGCATGGGATATCAAACACGTCACATCTTCTCCCTTATATGCACAGAGTAATGGTAAAAGTGAACGGAGTGTCCGTACTGTTAAAAACTTACTAAAGAAATGTTGCGACTCGGGCGAAGATTATTACATAGGGCTGTTAAATTTGAGAACTACGCCACGAGAAAATATCGATTCGCCCGCGCAAATTCTTATGGGTAGGAGACTAAACACGCGGTTGCCTACATATCACAAACTCTTGGATGAAACAGTCGATCGTAAAAGAAATTATAGTGCTATATTGAAGCATCAACAAAAACAAAAACTAAATTATGATAGGTCTGCGAAACCCCTTCCACCGCTTCACACGAATGATAAGGTTGTGATAGTAGACGGCAAGGAACGCAAGCTTGCGAAAGTGGTTCAGCAGACTGCGGAACCTAGGTCTTATTTTGTAGAAGACCAAACCAGGCGTATATATAGGCGCAATAGGCGACATCTGGTAAATAGAAAGGGCGAACAGACGTCCGAGGGAAGGCACAATGATTGCGAGACACGTTCAACTGAAACTAGTGCGAGTACAGGTGAGTCCGGTACGGTTGCAGATACTAATCTCATGGGTACGGGACCAGCCAAAATGACGTCGAAAGACGCTGTTTTGCTGCAGGATTGTGCCTTGCCTCGTCGCACGAGAAGGGCTTGCCGTTTAAACAATAAAAATAATTCAGAATAGTACTGTTGTTGTGTAGATTGGTAGTGTAACTTGTACATAATTTTTACTTTATTTTATCTATTGATGAATTTTAGCAATGATAATTATTTTAAGTGGGTACTACTAGTAATGTTATTTTGTATTGTGCATTGTTATTTTATATCGGATTATTAATGGAATGTGTTATATGGTATGGATTTTGTAATATGAGGAGATGAATAGAAATTTAATGTATTAGAATTGTAATGCATGTCACAAACATCAATTGTTTTTCAGTATAGAAAAAGAAAGATGTAGTGTAATTATATTATAGAACATGAGGGTATTCTCAAAATAAATTCAGTTGTTGGTCAACCAGCCTCGTTTTATTACAGGTTCCGTACCTCAAAAGGAAAAACGGAACCCTTATAGGATCACTTTGTTGTCTGTCTGTCAAGAAACCTACAGGGTACTACCCGTTGACCTAGAACCATGAAATTTGGCAGGTAGGTAGGTCTTGTAGCAGACATTAGGGGAAAAATCTGAAAACCATGAATTTGTGGTCACATCACAAAAAATTATTGTGGTCATGAACTAATAATTACTATTATCAATTTTCAGAACTAGTTTCTTTGAGGATCATGTGCCTAATCTGAAGGATGCCTTATTTAAAAGATTCAATGTTTCTTAACGAACTTTTGCAAGTTATTGATATTTAAATTTATAGCTGTTTGCATAAAAATATCTTATTGGAAATTATTTATGAAAAGCTCGCTTCCAAAATATTTTAAATACAAAAACAATTTGATACGATTCACTGTTCAAACAAACAAATCGGACCACTACGACTTAATTAGTATTCTAATTAAATTGCAAGTAATTAATGCATTATTTACCTATACCGTTCATTATTTTGTTTGGTAAATATGCAGTTCGGCAAATGGAATGTTCGTCATAAATTTCATCATAATAAAACGGAATATTTAAGCAAAACTCCGGAAAATTCGTTATTAACTTCATTTCAGAATTCCGCATCCCGGTTTAAAAAGTATCTACTGCAGTTGTAAATGATATATGAACATTTTATGACGGTTTTTTTAGTTTCATATTTTATTATTATAGTAAAAGGTAAATCTATAATAATAGAATAATTCACTAGCACCTAGAAATACCTACCTCTGGTTACGGCCCAGCATTGTATTGTAGTTTTGAAATCTTATATTTACGATGGCGTTAAAAGCAATTATAGAGCAAGTTAATAAGTTTAAGTTTTCCCAGGTCATAGAGCGCTCCTTTTTAGCCATTTTTGCGTGTTTTTCCTTACAATTCATTAATGTTTTCGCCAGTGGACAACGGAGTCTTTGTAGTGGTTTAGGAAGTCGGTTTTTTAATTTTTAATTTTTATTTTAAGATTTTTAGTGGTCATTGCTTGGTACCTAAAATATCAATTCACCAGCAACTTTCCAAATCCACACGGCTTAGGAGTTCAGAACCTTGCAGCATCAGGATTGAAGAGTTGGGACTTGGAATTCAATAATAAAGTCTATGCTTGGCATTAACAATATTATTTCACCAGGAACAGCTCCTGAATCTCTATAGTTTAGGAGTGCTGTATCATGCATCATCAGGTTTGAGGAATTCAAACTTGGAGTGTAATCATGAAGCCGTTACTTCATACCTAAAATATCAATTTACCATCAAAAGTTCCCGAATCCCCACGGCTTAGGAGTTCAATACCTTGCAGCATCAGGATTGAGGAGTTGGGATCCGAAGTTCAATGATGTAGTCTATGCTTGGCACAAAAAATAATATTGCATCATCCGCAGTTCCTGAATCATTATAGTTTAGGAGTGATGTACATCATCAGGGTTGAGGAGATGGGATTTGGAGTGCAAGCATTAAGTCGTTGCTTGGTACCTACAACATTAATTCACTATGAACTCTTCCTGAATCTTGATAACATAAGCAGGCAGTAACCCTGCAGCATCATGATTAAGAAGTTTGATCCAGAAATTGTTATGGGACCATACGAAAAAATCCCCTGTTGATTAAAAAAAATTTTGCAAATCGGCCCAGAAACCTCGAAAAAATCGATGTACATAGGTACATAAATAAACGGGCCGAATTGAGATCCATCTCCTCAATAATTGGAAGTCGGTTAAAAATCAAATTAAGTACGAATAATAAACGTCAAAGACATCAGTCTACGCGTCAAAGTGACGGCTTGTTGGCAGAAACACTAATAGGCTACTTGACTCATATCTAATTTCGTCCAATAAATAATTATTTATTATAGTATTTTGCTTAAGACAACGAAATATATCAATAACAATTATTAAAAACGCAGGATGGATATATAAATCCAATTTAAAAAAATACAGTTTTTATTTTTATTTGAAACGCAGAAAACGCTGTCAGCCATGATGTGACGTCATTAAATATGTAAACAAAGAAATGTCATCCCTATGTCACGCGGGGACTAACGTAGTATCCATATACAGGGCTACAGGAAAAGAGGACACGATCCCGTTAAGGGGTTATAGTACAGGACATTAGCTATCAAACGACCCCTCAAGTGCTTATGCGAAAGTGTATCGTTTTCGAGTTATTCATTTTTTTATTTTTTTCTTGGTAAAAGGGTGTTTGCCACTTTAAAAATTAATAAAAAAAGGAACAATGTATTTCAGCAGATTTTTTTTTATTTCTTGCTAGTACATATCCTTGTTAATAATAAACAGTTATAAAACTAAAAAAAACTTCAAGCATTTTAAAATTACAGCCCAAAAACTGTACAAGTTTTCGATGTTTAAATTTAATTCTTTGAATAACTTGCAAATTTTCTGTAAAAATTACTATGGCACTTATCCTGCGGATTATTTTAAAAACATTTACGTTTCGTTAGGTATCCATTGGTACAAAAAAATTACAAAAAAAAATCATAAAATCAAGAAAAAATTACACAACAAAGAGACAAGGTAGAAAATTCTAACAAATGCTATTGCCAAAGAATTAAATCAGAATCTATGTAAAAACGAGTTTAATGCAAAATCGTTAAAGATTATTTTTAATGAGGTAAAAAGGTAATATAAAATCAGTCAAGTGCGAGTCGGGCTCGCACACAAAGGGTTCCGTACCTTCGTACAAGAAATAACAATTTTTAATGTTTTTTTAATTTTTATGGCAGCCATTTTGAAATTTTTAGTATTTGTTGTTATAGCGGCCATAAAAATACACATTTTGTGAAAATTTCATCTTCGTTCGTCCGTCCGTCCGTCTGTCCGGCCGTCCGTTTGTCTGTCAGTGGACTGTATCTCGTGAACCCTAATACGTAGAGACTTTTTTGTACGATGGTACGGAACCCTTCGTGTGCGAGCCCGACTCGCACTTGACTGATTTTATGTTACCTTTTGACCTTATTAAAAATAATCTTTAACTATTTTGCATTAAACTCGTTTTTACATTGATTCTGATTTAATTCTTTGGCAATAGCATTGGTTAGAATTTTCTACCTGGTCTCTTTGTTGTGTAATGTTTTCTTGATTTTATGATTTTTTTGTAATTTTTTTGTACCAATGGATACCTAACGAAACGTAAATGTTTTTAAAATAATCCGCAGGATAAGTGCCATAATAATTTTTACAGAAAATTTGCAAATTATTCAAAGAATTAAATTTAAAAATCGAAAACTTGTACAGTTTTTGGGCTGTAATTTTAAAATGCTTGAAGTTTTTTTTAGTTTTATAACTGTTTATTAAGCAAGAAATAAAAAAAAATCTGCTGAAATACATTGTTCCTTTTTTTTATTAATTTTTAAAGTGGCAAACACCCTTTTACCAAGAAAAAAATAATAAAATGAATAACTCGAAAACGATACACTTTCGCATAAGCACTTTAGGGGTCGTTTGATAGCTAATGTCCTGTACTATAACCCCTAAACGGGATCGTGTCCTATTTTCCTGTAACCCTGTATATAAAATTTAAAGTCCTGACTAACTTATATATCAACGCACAGCCTAAACATCTAAACAGCTGGTCCTAGATACATGAAATTTGGTGGGTGTGTTCTTTGTAGGTAAAGAGAAGGTATCCACTAGGAAAGGATTTTTTGAAATTCCACCCCTGAGTGGGTTAAATGGGGGTTTGAAATTTATGAAGTCCACGCGGGCGAAGTCACGAGCATAAGCTAGTTTTTATATATTTCTAAAAACTCATAGTAAACATAAAAAATTATCGTTTTCTCTTTATAAATTGAATAAGTTATTAAGTAAGACTTACAACAAAGTGATCTTTGCAAAAATAAATTTGGGTTGAAGTTGTTAGTCATATAAGATCCCTTTAAGCAACTCTTCGCGTGTTACGTATATTTATTTCACTGGGCACTCTAATCCACAACTTTCCTATGGTCTTTATCGATGCGTTTTTTACATTCTCGGATGATACAATAACGATAATTACTATATTTTTCATGTGTTTATATATATATAATAGAAGTCATGTTTATTAAACTTTGGGAGGTTATGCTGTTGTTTACAAATGCATGACGTCAGAGCACAGATAATCTATCGGCCAAACATGGCCGACAGTGTTTTCACCAGTCTAAGAAAAATATATTTTTAAATTAAAGTTTTACGGTTTTTAGGGCGCAAAAAAATATAGTGTTAATTTTTTTGATCTTATAGGACAAATATTAACCATTTAAGACCTACTTAAAAAAAGTGTCAACTAGCCTATTCCGTAGACAAAATTTTACTTTTTTATAGGTTTGTATACATCTTGTACGGCATAACCAGTGAATAGATAGTACGAAGCTATACCGAGTTTATTTGTAAGAAAATATTACCTGCTTATTACTAGGATATTCTATGCATAACAATATCTAGTATATTATGCTCTGAATAAACGTGGTTTAAACATTTTTTATTTGTAAGACTGTTAGAGTCTGACTGTGAGATCAAAGCTTAGTTTTTCTTTATCTCATGAAAGAGCTTTTCACAATTAGGTATTACCAAATAAATTACCCCAAAAATTCATTCCCCAATTTCCTTAAAAGTTTCCTCGTAATAATCAAAAGCATTGCTTTTCTTTGTGGCTCCAAGGATCCAACGCGGCCACATCTATCACGGTGGCAGTGAAAGGCACTCTGTAACGCTTGCCTGGGTCCTACCAATGTGATAGTATGTCATTTTTCGTCCATTCCATTAGTAGTCATTGGTTTCGGACGGACGGGAATGATGTGCCGGCCGTAAATATACTACAGTTAATGGCTTTCGTAAATACACGTATGGAATGGATAATAAGGAACTGAAGATTTCAATGTATCTTTTCTATCATTATTTAAAAGCTAGTTGTGAACTGAGACGGTTTCGCATCGGGTTGTGTGGATGGGAAAGTAAGAACTAAATTATTTATTTAGAAATCCTTATTGCATACACATATTACAGGAAAACAATACAGAATACATAACCATGTAGGTATTTCAATTTTATAAGATTTGTAAAGAAACTACTACTTTGTTTACAGATTTTCAGGATAACTAATAATTTTTAACTTCATCCTCTTTTAAAAAATCCTGTGTGAACTTTTCGATTTTCCGGGATAAAAGTAGCATATGTCCATCTCCGGGATGCATAACTATCTTTGTACCTTTCGTCAAAATCGATTAAACAGATGGGTCGTGTAAAGCTAGTAGACAGACAGATCCACTTTCGGATGGATTTAGTTTTTTCAAACTGCTTTGAGTTTAATAAAAGTCGACCAAAGGCGATGACAAAAGCTGTTAGTCTCAAATTATTATACCATAGCCTATGTATGACTTTCTAAGCCGTCTAATATCTTTGAGGCTCAGAGCCAGTCTCTGTGCGTTCAGGCATATCGCTTTCAGAGCTGCTTGAACGCTATCTATCAGATTTGCATGTATATTCGCCCGCCATAATTATTTCTGATTAATCGCACACAAACTCATGAGATATGAGTTTGTATACGCCGTCGATGGTGTATGCTCGGCAAAGTTATTATGTATGTACCTATGAATTACTGAGTTCCTGGTAAAAATTTTTTGGTTACAATACTTTTTGTTAGATAACATTTTATAAAATTTTGTAATAAGTTGCGTGCAAATCCATACTATAAATGCGAAAGTGTATCTGTCTATCTGTCGGTCTGTCTGTCTGTCTGTCTGTCTGCTAGCCTTTCACGGCCCATCCGTTCAACCGATTTTGATGAAATTTGGTATAGATATATGTAGCTTGCAACCCGGGGAAGGATATAGGCTACTTTTTATCCCGGAAAATCAAAGAGTTCCCACGGAATTTTTGGTCAACGTTGGCAATCAAAAATTAAAGTGACCTATGACAACACCTATTAACGCTGGGAAATTGGGAAATGCGGTTTATTTTGTTTCAGAGTGGAGTATATTAGTAAATAAGTACCTAGGTAAAGAAGTTGATGCCGGTTTATTTGAAAGTTATGGGAACATCCACACGATCAGATTGTAGTATAATTACTTAATACAAATTGAATTTTAAGCAAGTAAGCTATAAGTTTTGTCATAAAGTATAGTTTGTGACAGGTCAGGATGGCAATCAGGGTGGGGACGCCCCCCCGCACATCCGCACAGCCCCCGCGCTAACCCGGTGCGGGAACGCGGATGACGCGCGAATGTGCCGGGCGTCCCCACCCCGATTGCCATCTCGTTACCTGTCGCGTATCTACTATACATCTACTTATATATATATTTTAATTAACGTATATTTTCATGTGACAATATGTGCTGTTAGAAAGTATTCGTAATTATCGTTTATCACGTGCGTGTCAAAGTGGAAAGTGTTACAATTATAGATTTGAATAATTCATAGTTAATACCAAATTGGATAATGGGAACATGGACAATAACAGTTAATTCGCTAACAAATCGAAAATCCGTAAATAGAGAGATTACCACTATGACTCCAATGGAAACAATGGAACATTACATAACGATGTACAGGCAGCAGCAAATACCTCGTCAATAGCGGAAGTTTTTTTCTGAAATTAAAAATGTGAAATCAAAATATTTTTATAATAAATTGTGTATAAAGTAAAGTGGGCCTCACTTTACAGGTGTATAATAGAAAGATTTTACCAATGGTAACCTGAAAGCAGATAATAAGGTAATGCAGGTATTTTGTTAGGTACCTACCTCTTAAAGTCAAAATCTTTCTTATTATCTTTATTGAAGTTGTTAGAATAGATATTGTTTTTGACTTTTGAGTCAATAATAATAATACTTAAATCACTTTTAACGACTGATTACGTTGTATTTACTAAGTAAAATCCTGAAAATTTATTCTATTAAATTTTGTTATAAACTTATAGTACATAGTTTGTAGGTATATTCAAGCATCATCTTCCCATGTCATTTTTTTCACTCCCTTTTATTGTATTAAGGTGACGCTGGATGCACGTCCGAACTGCTCGGCCCACGTGGGTAACCTGTATGCTATTTCACCTAACATTGTGATAGAAAGAGATAGACTCAGTGATGAGCAGTGTAGCGAGTGCATGCGCTCACACTAGCGTCCGGATATATTGATGATGGCACACAGATAGTTGGACAGATGTCACCGATGAATTTTTGTAAATATATGATTTATGAAGGAACTACTTATTTCAATTATTATTGTATAAGATTTTATGGAAGAGCGGGGTCGCCTGCCACGAGTACTCGTAGCAATACTAAAACAGTTACTGGGATGGTCCCAATTACTACGCACTATGTGAAATTGTTTTACCTACTGAAATAAATATTTTTTAATTTTGTTTTGAATGATAATGATTACCTACTTATCTTTTGATGAATACTATAAAATCTCACTTACATACATACCTATTAGGTAACTACTGCCTCAGCGTGTATAAACAACTCGTATATATTATAGAAATCCATACTTCTATGAAGTGTCTGTCTGTAATTTCGAAATAACTACCGCAAGCTCATAATATTGTTATTTGAACTGTACCATAACAGCTGAATCAAACGTTTTTAAAAACTGTCTGTCTGTCTGTCTGTTTGAACGGGGTAATCTTCGGAACGGCAGAACCTATTTTGACGGGACTTTTACAGACAAGTAGAGGATTAACAAAGGATACTTTTTTAACCGACTTTTAAAAAAGGAGTTGTGTTTTTCTACCTATGTACACAGAAATCTCCGAGATTTCTGAACCGATTTGCGTATTTTTTTTAATTGATAAAGAAACTTTGCAACATTGTCCTATATAAAATGTCATTTTATATAGGACACACAGGATTTCAACTCCTCAATCCTGATGCTGCAGGGGACATGACCACCAAAACTTATGGGATTTTGAAACTGTCGGTTATAAATTGATATTGGAGGTAGGTACCTATATCTACCAAGTAAAGACTTTATCATTGAACTCGAAGACCCACTTCTCGACCCTGATGCTGTACCTAAGGAATTGCATTGCTAAATCGTGGTGATCCCACGGAATTTTAAATGAATCATCGCCCACGCCCGTTCGGTACCCTCATTCCGCACATTGTTTTGATTAGTCAGTCCACCAATCACAACAAAGCATTCTCCCCTGTCCCCCGCCAACATTTTACGATTTTGTTTTCATGTAAAACCTTGTATATGCGTACTCTAGGAGTTGAATTCTCTGTGCTGGCGGATTACCTATTAGGAACACATGATTACACATTCGTTTGTCTGTGAAAATAACTTTTGTTGCCTACACTTATCTATTAGTAGCGACTAAAAACTATATATACTATCTACTTGTGTATACAAAAGTCAAAATAAATTCCACTTTGATCTCAAAAATGAAAATTTTATTTTTATAAGTAGGAAGTAGGTACAATTCAATTTCCCTCTAAAAGCCCACTACACACATAAACACAATATGTATCATTTTCTGTTTCAACAGTCACATTAGATGTATCATTCGACGCAGAACTATTGAAGCTCTCCATTTCATTTCTGGAATTAATAAACATACAATCAACATAATTATATTGTGAGTATTATCTATATAGAATGTATGCAAAAAACATAGCATAACAACTTACAAGTATGGTATGGTAGACCTTTCAATATTTAGTACAGAATTGAATGTTGCAGCATCATGTTGGATTTCAGTGGTACGTATATTGGGCACATTCATTTTATTTTCCTTGTTTTCTTCTAAAAGGAATGTCTTGAGTCACTAAAATACAACATAATTCAGCATTGACAAATCTGACAACAAATAGTAAATCTCTATATTATATAAAAATGAATCGCTGAATGTGTTGCTGATCGCAAATCTCGAGAACAGCTGCACCGATTTCGCTAATTCTTTTTGATAATATTCCTTGAAGTACGGGGATGGTTCTTATGGAGAGAAAAATTTAAAAAATGTCCTGAAAAAGAATCGACTGTAGGCGGTGCGAAGTTCGTCGGGGCAGCTAGTAACATAATAATTATATTATCCTAATCCTAATCTAAATATATAAAAGAAAAAGGTGACTGACTGACTGACTGACTGACTGACTGACTGACTGACTGACTGACTGACTGACTGACTGACTGACTGACTGATCTATCAACGCACAGCTCAAAATACTCGGACGGATCGTGCTGAAATTTGGCATGCAGATAGCTATTATGACGCAGGCATCCACTAAGAAGGGATTTTTGAAAATTCAACTCTGGAGGGGGTGAAATAGGGGTTCGAAATTTTGTGTAGCCCACGCGGACGAAGTCGCGAGCATAAGCTAGTCTATAATATAAAAATGAATCACTAAATGTCATCGCAAATCTCGAGAACAGCTGAACCGATTTCGCTAATTCTTTTTTTAAATTAGGTATTCCTTGAAGTAGGTACGAGGATGGTTCTTACCGAGAGAAAAATTTAAAAAATTTGAATCGACTGTTAGGCCGTAGGCGGAACGAAGTTCGCCAGGGCAGCTAGTGGAATTATAAATGTGAAAGTGTAGATGTTTGGATGTTTGTTACTCAATCACGCAAAAAAGGCTGAACGGATTTGAATGAAATTTAGAATTCTTAACTGGATTAACACATAGGCTACTTTTTATCCCGGAAAATCAAAGAGTTCCCGCGGGATTTTGAAAAATGTGAAATCCACGCGGACGAAGTCGCGGGCATTAGCTAGTATCTAAATAATATCAACTTACAAACACAGTGTCAAATTTTCAGAAGCTGGCTCTAAATGGTACGGTGTGATAGCATCATAATCTAATTCAATTAGATTTTTTGCTTTGTCGTTTCCTTGTCAAAGAAAATCCTGTGATCCACTAAAATAGAAGTATAATATATAAGTATTTATTAAAATAAATAAATGTCATCATCAAATTCACCATCCTGGAGAACCTTGAAAACGACACTCGCGTCTATTTTTTATAAAAAGTGCTGGCCCGCCATCTTAGATTAAAAAATTAATGTCATTATCAAAACCAGCATCCTGGAAACCCTGAAAACGACACCCATTTCTATTTTTTGTGAAAAGTGCATGTCTGCTATTTTGGATTTGAAAATAAATGTCATTATCAAATTCAGCATCCCGGAAAAGTACATATTCAGTCAAATAAAATTCCCGTCGAGTCACATTGTTACTCACGTCGGGTGTGACTCACGGGAATAACCCCGAAAAAGTAATGGCATTATCATCACAAGATAATATTATGGTTTGGAAAGATTCTGATGAATTTTAATAGATCTCCTCTTTGCAAGGGATTTGCTTTTGCGAGTCTAAACCGTTTCTTTTTCCTCTTCCGCCAATCCATTTTTGTTTCTGTTACATGAAAACTCAAGTATATAATTAAATTGTCTAAGCACACAATATGACCTACATACGTATATTTGTAACTAGATGATACACGCGACTTCGTCCGCGAGGATATAGTGGTTTTTTAATCCCACGAGAACTCTTTCAAAAGCGATCACTATTTCAAATTTCAGCCAAATCCGTCTTGTACTTTTTGCGTGAAAGGGTAACAAACCTATACACACACACACGCAGATACAAAATTTCGCCTTTATAATATAAGTGTGATTTGACAACCCTGACTTTCGGAATTCGGATAAGTCCAAATTATATTTTATTACTAGTTGATGCCCGCAACTTCGTCCGCGTGGAATTAGGTTTTTAAAAATCCCGTGGGAACTCTTTGATTTTCCGGGATAAAAAGTAGCCTATGTGTTAATTTAGGGTATACCCTAAATTAACACTTTTATCTATCTCCATTCCCAATTTCATCCAAAACCGTTCAGCCGTTTTTGTGTGATTGAGTAACAAACATCCAAACATCCACACACACACATCACTACACCTATTATAAATGTGAAAGTGTGTTTGTTTGTTGGTTCGTTGGTTTGTCCTTCAATCACGTCGCAACAGAGCAACGGATCGAAGTGATTTTTTGCATGGGTATGGTTGACCTGGAGAGTGACATAGGCTACTTTTTATCCCGGAAAATCAAAGAGTTTCCACGGGATTTTTAAAAATCTAATTCCACGCGTACGAAGTCGCGGGCATCACCTCATCATCATCATGATCAACCCATCGCCGGCTCACTACAGAGCAGGGGTCTCCTCTCAGAGTGAGAAGGGTTTTAGCCATAGTCTACCACGCTGGCCATGTGCGGATTGGTAGAATTCACACACCTTTGAGAACATTATGGAGAACTCGGCATGCAGGTTTCCTCACGATGTTTTCCTTTACCGTTAAAGCAAGTGATATTTAATTAATTAAAACGCGTATAACTCCGAAAAGTTAGAGGTGCGTGCCCGGGATCGAACCCCCCGACCTCCGTTTAGAAGGCGGACGTCCTAACCACTAGGCTATCATAGCTTCACCTAGTTTATAATATTAGTAGGATATATGTAAACTACTACCACCAGCTGTCGATACGATGCATTCTAAAATAAATCGACCGACCGACCGACAGACCGACCGGCCAAGTACGAGTCAGACTCGCGCCCCGAGGTTTCCGTACTACAATAGTAAAATGTTTATCTCTAAATCTCTGTTTAGAGATAAGCATTTACAATGTAACTTAATTTATTACTACTATGTAACTAGAATTTCGGTACATATAAAAATGAATCGCTAAATGTGTTGCTGATCGCAAATCTCGAGAACAGCTGACCGATTTCGCTAATTCTTTTTTTATAATATTCCTTGAAGTACGAATATGGTTCTTACGGAGAGAAAATTTTTAAAAAATTCCTGAAAAAGAATCGACTGTTAGGCGGTACGAAGTTCGCCGGGGCAGCTAGTGAAAAATAAAAATAAATAAATAGGTAAATAGTATTTTTTGACATTTTGCATGATAAATCAAAAACTATTTAGTATGCACTAGATGATGCCCGCAACTTCGTCCACGTGGATTTAGGTTTTTTAAAAATCCCGTGGGAACTTTGATTTTCCGGGATCAAAAGTCAAAGTCAAATGATTTGTTCAAAATAGGTAATAAATTACTCTTTTCGATTGTCAGTTGTTGGATTTGTAAAATATAGTGTTGATAATTATTTCGCAATCGCTACGAGGGTTCCAAACGTGCCCAAGACTGAGAAGAGCCCACAGCTAACTCAGCCGGGTATTCTTTTTATTATCACCACTTTACAAAATCATAAATTAAACTTATTAGAACTATCACAAAGCCGAGCAACTCATTCCCAAGCTTACTTATCATTTAAATAATCCTTTACAATGTAATAGGATTTTTTAATTAGTTTACGTTTTATGAAAACTTTGAACTTATGACAGTCACTTTGAACTTATGACAGTCACTTTTTTTTTAATTTATTTATTTTTATATACGTACAATAAATTTTCAAAAATATATTGATTATGCACTGTCATAATTTTAACTTCTCTAAATTTAGTTCTCAGTGACTCTCGTGGTCCCATACTATATATGGCTCGAATAGCCCTTTTCTGCAGCACAAAAATAGAATTTATATCAGCAGCCAGCATTACCCCATAATAATTCCGTGGTGCCACCTGAATCAGGGTTTCTACTGAAAACCAGCGCTGTATGTTTTTGTACTTGTGCAAGACAATATGCATTTATGCTGAGTAGGGACCTTTTTTTTTTGGGTTGTGCCACACATGACATACTTTATTCCGGCGCTTCTTCTACTTGAGGTTTTTTGACTTTATTACTCAAGTATAAAAGGCGCTGGGATAACCTAACCAGTTGGTAACTGGTAATGTGTGGTACAGCTTTAAAAAATAAACGTTTTTTCTTTTCTTTCTTTTTCTTTTCTAATAATATGCCATATGACATAATGCTGTGAAAGTAACTAAAATATACTAGTCTCGCCGTTTCTATGTCTGTCAACTGGCGAATCTTTTTTACCGCATATGCAGCAGAACTGTCTGTTCGATAAGTTATTTATATGAGAGCCCCATTGAAGTTTCGCATCTAACGTTATTTCCAGAAAAATAGCGGTATCCACTAAATCTTATTTATCATAAAAGTAGCCTATGTCCTTCCCCGGGATGCAAGCTATTTTTGTACCAAATTTCATCAAAATTGGTTAAATGGATGAGCTGTGAAAAGCTAGCAGACAGACAGACGGACAGATAGACAGATACACTTTCGCATTTATAATATTAGTATGGATAAAAATAAATAAAATCGGTTTTTGATGTACAAGTAAGGTCCTTTTATATGATATCACACTTGGTTTACTAATCTTACTTGAAAGTTGAAAATACTAACTATTCGTTAATGAACACATTTTTATTTATTTTTTGTGATGTAACCACAAATTCATTGTTTTCAGATTTTTCCCCTTACGTGTGTTATAAGATCTACCTACCTGCCAAATTTTATCATTCTAGGTCAGTGGGAAGTACCCTACAGGTTTCTTGACAGACACACTGACAGACTGACAGATAGACAGACAGACAGACAACAAACTGATCCTATAAGGGTTCCCTTTTCCTTTTGAGGTACGGAATCCTAATGATCTCTCTTTTTGCACTGCATTTAATCTGAATCCAAGAATTCCCGATCCGAAATAGCCGTACTAAGACTGTATCGTCACTTACCACCAGGTGAGATTGCAGTCAAGGGCTAACTTGTATCTGAATAAATAAATAAAAAAGTACTATTTGTACGAAGCGTTGCGTACTTTATTTGTAAGACGGACAGACAGACAGACAGACAGATAGACGGACAGACAGACAGACGGACAGACGAACAGACGGACAGACGGACGGGCAGACGGACCGATGGACGGACGGACGGACGGACGGACGGACGGACGGACGGACGGACAGAAGGACGACGGACAGACGGACCGACAGACAGGACGACAGAGGGTTCCGTTTTTTCCCTTCTGAGGTACGGAACCCTAAAAATACAAAGAAATACCACCAGGTAGGTACCTACCTACCTATATTATTATACATATACAGGTACCTTTTTAGGGTTCCGTACTTTATAAGGAAAAAAGGGACCCTTAGGATCACTTCGTTGTCTGTCTGTCTGTCCGTCTCTCCCGTCTGTGTCGTATCTGTCACACAAACCTATAGGATACTTCCCGTTGACCCAGAATCATGAAATTTAGTAGGTACGTAGGTCTTAGAGCACAAGTAAAGGAATAAATCCGAAAACCATAGATTTGTGATTACAACTTACAAAAAAAAATTAAAGTGTGTTAATGAAAAAATATTTAGTATTTTCAATTTTCAATGTATAATAAGTATACCAAGTGGGGTATTATATGAAAGGGCTTTACTTGTGTATTCTAAAACACATTTTTATTTATTTTTATGCATAATAGTTTTTGATTTATGGAGCAAAATGTCAAAAAAATACCTGAGTACGGAACCCTTGGTGCGCGAGCAACTCGCACTTGGCCGGTTTTTTAAAATTAGATAAAATAAATAACTAAACAAAGTTACTTACCTATTGTACTAGGACCACACGAGTAGATATCCCTACTAGGACCTCAACAACAAAGTCAGGTCAATAAACCAATGAATAAAATTGGTGTCCAAATTTCAAATTCCAGAGGTCAATGTACAAAATGCAATAAGTATTGAAGGACTTATTGACTCTGCTCTGCTCAATCTTCTACACATTTGCATAGCCACTGATTTATAAGAAGAATAATCGAATAAAAATTAATTTTATAAAATCATTACGACTTTTGTTTTCGAAAACATAACAACAGTTGTCGTCATAGAAACCACAATATTACACGCGCAGCCGCGCGCCGCTGGGCTGGCCCTTCCCTCCGCCACCCGCGCGGTGTCTAATGTTTTGGGGTGAGAAGCATGATGATTTTAGCCGAAATCTAGCGCTTGAAAAGGGTTGAACAGTAGTTTGGGAAAAGTATTTTTGAGAAAAAACTACTGAATTTAGGTTTGCAAAGTAAAGTTATTTCAACTAATGAATAAATAAACTACGTGTAATGATAAATTGTTTTAGAATTTTCATATCCCTAATCTTATTTATTTACGCCCAAAGTTGTCATCGATTTAGTGTTAAAATAGGAATCTTTTGAGGCTCGTAACTTTTAAATCAATATTTTTTTCAATGTTTTAGATATCATTGAACCTAGATAATGACGAGATAAATCGATATAATTCTTAGTTTTGTGCGTACAATATCGAATATTGTTGTATTTTCCCTCCTACGTTTGTATGAAGAAAGCACCGAACTGAGCTGCCTTAAGCTGCTAATGCAATTTTGACATGTGTCGATTAGTTAACGTCATTTATCTGTATTTAAAATATCATACCTGAAGAATATTAAATACATAAATAATTTAAGGTCAATTATACTTTCTTGTAGTTCACTTATTTCTTTAGCTGACTGTACCAAACTAAGCCTGGATTTAAATAAAGCAATTTGATTACTATATTTTCGATATTGAGGGCAAATTTGATAACCACCCGTGAATATAATTTATTACGCTGCTTTTAATTTTCAACGTTGGATATTAATTTAAAGTTGGTAGAATTCGAATACAAAGAGGTTCAACATATTCATTAATATTTTCCCTGAAAATTGCATTTAATATGGAGTTTTAATATGTTTTAATTATAGAAGTGGGATCAAAACCTGTTTACGCGAAACCAAAATAATATTTTTAGATCATAATAAAGCCATAGTACAGAAAACCTCAATAGCGACCGATGTAAAAGGACGGACTAAAATATTGTTGAACTTTTACTTAGTGAAGTCGAGCTTTACGCTTAGGATAGAAAAGGGACTAGGAGAATACTGAATAAGGGAATACCGAAATCTTTTTATGTGACTTGCCGCTACGGTTTCGATGGTATACTTAATACTTAATAGCATAGAATTTAATATAGTAAGAGCAAAGCAATAGGGTCTTGGACTTTAGTAATAAAATGATGTGATGTTTTGTATGGCGGTAGTTTATGGGGCTAGAATTCATTTGTAAAGAGAACAATTATTAAAAAAAAGAGTTTTCGTTATTTTTAACATAATTATTTATTAAGGTCACGCTGTACGGAAAGTGATTAATAATGTCACACAGCATAAACGATAAATATTTTTTCAATTTTTAACATAAAAATAGAGTAATTTCTGCGGGAAAATATTTTTTTATGTTAACAAATTGAAAAATATTTGTAGTTTATGCCTTGTGACGTAATTAAGCACCTTCCGTACAGCGTGATGTGAATAATTAACTATGTGAAAAATAACGAAAAATATTTTTTAAAAAATTAAGTAGGTATTCTCATAATAATAATTAATTGTAGCCCTATAAACTACCACTGTACAAAGCATCACATCATTTTATTACTATAGTCTAAGACTATAGTAATAAAAAGTAATATAGTATTAACTATTACTATAGTCTAAGACTATAGTAATAAAATAAAATACAATCACTCCGCATTCCACGGGATGATTAAATCTGAGCCAAAGGGGCAATAATATTTTACTAAAGTTTATGTACCCAACCGAACTAATTTTTACTAACGATAAACCGAAAATTAAAATTAAATGACGTTTTAACCATGTGGAAATAGAAAATATTTGAACTTTTATCCAGATGAGCAATTTGGAGCAAAACGTAAATGCATTCTTAATTATTTGCACACGAGCCAGCGCAGTGCAAAGAAAGTTTGAATGAACTTCAGATAGGTGCTAAATGGGTTAAAATCAAGGGTCGAAATCAAAAAATTCTGATGAAAATGAAAAATTGTTTCGAATGAGAAGCAGAAACTACTTATATTCGGAAAGTATTGGTAAAATTCTAGGTCGTATAACGAGGGAGATCCGAAGCTTGTACCAGTTAATGAGAACGCTCCTCAGGGACTTCAGGAAGCCCGGATTAGCGAGTGACGAGGATTGAGACGACTGCTGCTACAGCTACTTATCTACAAGTACATTAAAGATAACAAATGTTTTTTCAATTGTTTTGTAGAGTAGGTACATTTTTGTGAAACTACGACCAAATTATATGAATCATCATCATAATCAAGATCAACCCATCGCCGGCTAACTGCAGGGCACGGGTCTCCTCTCAGAGTGAGAAGGGTTTGGCTATAGTCTACCACGCTGGCAATGTGCGGATTGGTAGACTGAATTATATGAATACTATCTTGTTATTAATGGAATATAATCACTATCCACAGAAATCTAATCACAGGAAGTGTGTTTGTGTGTTGGTTTGCTTTTCAATCATGTCACAATGGAGCAACGGATCGACGTAATTTTTTGTACGAGTATAAGTTATTAGAGTTATAGTTAAAGACCTGAAGAGTGACATAGGCTACTTTTTATCGAGGAAAATCAAAAAGATTTTAAAGTCGCGGGGATCAGCTAGTAAAAGCTAACTTCTTCTCCTAGTACCATCCAGAGGTTGGCAATCATTAAGGCTAACTGGATTTTATTCACCGTTGCCCTAAACTGTAGTTGTGACCTTTTACCTAATCATGTTGAATGACTAACGAAGGTTCTTAAGCCAGGATGTTCGTCTACGCCATGGTCTACGTTTGCCTTATCATGTCTTGTATAATGAGCTGTAAAGTAAAATCTATAATAATTATACGTACCTAATCCTATTCTATGTATTGTATTATATCCTTTCTTAGTGGGACTCAAAAATAAAGCTAAAGCCAAACAATATTCAACCTCATATTGTTAGGAGTCGGCCGTAATAGTTTATTTTGGCATGACGTAAAGAAGGAAAAATAAAGAAGAAACGCACTATATTTTATACGTAGGTACTTATGGTAGAAAATCGTATTTTATAGAATAGAGTAGAATAATCAAAGTGATATGTAATTATAATTTGCTGCCACGAAATTTAATGTGGAAAACAAAAGGTTTCCATTTTTTTTTAATTCTAAATCCACGTGGCTGTAGTCAACCGTAAAAGATGGTATGTGATGTAGATTGTAGAGCAATAGTCGACGTGTAAACACAATTCAAATTTGCCCGAATGAACTTGAATATGCTGAGCAGCCATAGACGAGGAATAGACTTATTTTATCCTTACAAAATAATTTCATTAAAAAATAGTTTCATTAAAAACGCTTTGTCAGAGACTATTTGAGTTTATTCGGACGTTAATTTTATTTTACTACCAACGAGGGAGCTATGAGGGACTTATCAGTTAATGAAAACAGTTTGTGAGGACTTCAAAAGTCATTATTACCGTATTAGTAAGTAACTTGGAGATAGTAGCTGGTTGTTTTTTACTGATGAAAGGATTACTACAATATTATCGCACGGTAATTGATTATTAAAAGGTTGAGATAAATCAGTAGTGCAGCGCTTCTATACGACTGCCATCACTTACCATCAGGTGTGATCGTAGATACTAAGTAAAGTTAACTAAAGTAAAGTTGTCGTCGAAAACAAGTAGACAGTTGACGCGGTAAATTGGAGCAACACCGGTCAAGTGCCAGTTGGACTCACACACAAAGGGTTCCGTACGATCGGACATGATATACCCTATGTAGTTCTTAATTTTATTATAATTTGCATGTCAGCCATTTTGTTTTTTTATAATTTGTAGCTATAACGACAATAAATATACCTACACACTCTGTGAAAATTTCAACTCTCTACCTATTACGGTTCATGAGATACAGCCCGCTGTTAGACAGACAGACAGGCGGACGGGCTTAGTTATAGCTTCCTGAGTCCTGTTAGCACCCCTCGGGTACGAAACCTTAACCAGCGATCAAATGCCAAAGCTTCCGTAATAAAAAATGGATATTTCACAAACTTTTTTCCATAGAACTAAAAAGGGTTGGGAATACTGTCTGTCAATTATTAACCATTGTTAGAGGCCAGAGTCAACGTTAGTAATTGTGACGTAGATAACGGTCTAACACCACAGTTCGCCTTCCATTTATATAACGAGGGAGCTGCGAAACTTGTATGACTTAATGAAAACGCTCCTCGGGGACTTCTGGAGGCCTTGATTAACATGTAACAGGAATTATGTCGGTGTGTCGTTCCTTTTCTTTTACTAAAATACATAGTTTATATATTGGTTATAAGAACTAACATTGGTTCGATGTTTTTTTTCAAACGACAACCGCTATAAAATAATACAAATAAATAAGGATATCTATCGCTGGAAATCCGTAAACACAACGCGAATAAATCTCCACTATCTAGTAGGAAATTACCATATAAACTCAATTTCACACGTCACAAGTTCAAATCCAAAATCGGCTATTGGTTGAGGGCCAAAACGCTGCATAAAAATAGGCTTTTTATTGTGCCTATAAAATTGTCTCTGAACAAAGAGCAGACGAAACAATTGTAGCTTAGAGCTTATACACACTTGCTTTATTTTACTAATAATAATAAAAAACAAATTAAACAATTTCTCTTGGATCTTTCATATATTGTGTCAGTAGATTGCAAAAAAAACTGTTCTATATTGTGCCTCGAGAGACGATGGTTATATCTTATAACAGCTAAACTATAGTCATGAAGGTTCCAAACGCACCCTGGTCTGTGAAGAAGCCAACAACAAACTGTCGCATCAAAAATTATTGTTATTTTCTTGGATTTCTTCTTCTTCTTCTTCTTCGTTCTGGGCTGGTTTCCGCACTTAAACGTTTCCGTCTGTTGTGCGTTTTTTGGATTTATTTTACATTATGATTTAAAATATAAAAAATTACAGATAGAATTGAAATTTATCGACAAGTAAGAAACTTTATTATTTATCAAAAATTGTATTGTCGTTTTTGATAAATAACAATGTTGGTAAGTAGGTAACTTAAGCGACAGATAGATTAATTTATTAATTTCGACCTCAAGAGTAGAAACAAACCTACATGTCGATCGTTCGCGTTGGTAGACACCTACGAAACTATTAAAACTATTCAAGAATATTACAAAGTTGCCGATGTGTATGAAACCTAAAACTTGGGTCGCGAATTATTCATATTCGGGTCCCGTCATACGGGTCGCTCCCGCCCTAAGGCACTTGGGAACTTATATCTATTTCGTAACCAATGGATATTCCTGCAAGTGTTTAGAATTACAATTCTATACTGTCACATTACATTATACTGGGTGGGTTTGGGCTGTACATTTGGACCCCGTAATTGATATGCGGAGTGTATCACGTCAATTTACTTTTGAAACTTTTCAGTGACTGTTTTGTGCATTGTAGTGAAAATGTGACGACTGGTTTGAATCTAATTAGTCTATTTAAGAAGATTAAATACTTAGTTGCGACTGCACTAGTTTGAACTATAGAGGTGTTGGAAAGGAATGGTGCTTTGAGAAGACCATACGCATAAGTCCCGCAAATTGCTAATGCGCGTGGCCGCTATTTTAGTGACGTCAGCACTAGACTGAAGTTTCGAGCTGATGGTATAAATATATTAGTATATTTTTATTTCGGCTGACATGGTTCCAGCGCAATAGCAATTTGCGGGACTTATACCTAGGTCGGCCCAAACGACCCCAACGCCCAACGCTTCACTGGATGGTCAAAACGTATAGTCCGTGACAGGTTGAGATGGCAATCGGGGTCTTAAGCGGGGTATTAGCGCTGGGGCTGTGCGAGTGTGCGGGGCGTTCCCTCCCCGATTGCCATTTCAACCTGTCACGCACTATCCTCAGACTAGTTTAATGTCGGAGGAGAGATCCTTTTGGGATTATTGAGCCAACTAAGAAATTAATAACTTTGACATACCCACTTACTTAATGTAATGAACTTAATAAAAATTATATATTTATATAAGATACTAATGATCTTATCACCTTTGAATGAAGTTATAGTCAATCTAGGTAATGTCTTAGATAACGCTTAAATTAATGTCCTAATTAGTTGTACTAAGTGACCTATATAATCCACAAGTATAATTACAACAACTTCTAGAGTCGGTCTCAGATGTTCAAACATTTTAGTTAAACAACTATTTGATGGTTAGATAAATTGGAAATTAAGTTTGGATATTTCAACTTAAACTATCCCACTCCTTAGTAAATAGGTGGAATAGATTGTTCCACCTATTTATTATAGGTCTATGCTATTTAGTTACTAATTTGTTCTACAAAGTGACCTTATACCTACTTAGTTAGATTTATTTTATTTTTATATCATTTCTAACAATATTTATATGCGTTTGTGTAGATATTTGAATCAAATTGAAGTGAAATTGAAATTGTGTAAAGATAATATAGATCGAAATGAGAAATTTTAATTTGAAACATATTTAACTTACGTACTTTTTACTTTACGCTAGCTTTTTGTTTACCTTCTTACGCGTGGATTTAGGTTTTTTACAAATCCCGTGAGATGTCTTGGTGTGTTCGAAATAAAAATTATCACGTAAAGTCGCCAGGATGCTAGCAATCTTCGTTGTTTTTTATGATCAGTATAATGACACGGTACTAACTATACACGGTAGACTAAGTAATTAGAGATTAGGTCCAATATCTATATTCCGGCGTAAAAGATAAAACCAATGTTCACTTTGTAAAAATCCATTTTGTGGGATGTTTGATATCCTCCTTCTCCGTGAAACATACAAAAATACAAATTTACATTTATGCTTCTTCTTATGTAAACTAGTCCTATAGTAATGGACTTGGCCCTGAGTGTTTCATCAAAACCTTATCTACCACCTAGTTACTAGTTACTAGTACCATCTAATCGTGATTCCTACCAGAGTTACATTAATCTGCCTTGGTATAGTCATACATACAATACATATTTTCGACGTTTCGTAGGTAAGATATTAGTGGTTTTCGAAAATGAGAATTAGATAATTATTTATTTTGGTGGCACTTATAAAGTAAAATGTTTCGCTTCAAATAAAACTGAGATTTGATACCTGACAAAGTATTATACAAAATGTCACCCATTTAATCTGGCGGACTTTCTGGGTACTTTATAATCTACATTTCACGTCGTGTAACAGTCAAGCCCCGACGCGGGTGAAATTCTACTAAAACGCGATAAATTTAGCAGCACACGTGACGTGACTGATAAATAACCCCCTAGCCCGTTATTCCGTACAAGTGACACGAGCAATGCAGATAGTTCTGATTTCATTAATTAAATGCAACGTTACCTTGAAATAGATGTAGATAGAAAATGAAAACATTTTGTAAGTAAAATTTTTGTACTTGAGAGGAGCTCAGATTTTGTCGGACAGATGTAAGTTATCTGCCGAAAATGGCTGCCAAACAGGATATCTATTTTGTGGCCGCCAGCTTTTAAGGTACCAAGGCATCGTTAAGGTACCAAGTTGCACTAGTTTTACCTTTACCTTTTACCGACATAATTTCCAAAATGGACTCTTGCGCTCATTTAGTGTTACTTCAGCCGGCGCACTAAGTAGGTATGTTTTTTTGAATAAACAAAAATCTATTAAACAGAGGTAGATAATAATTTATTGAGAAGGTTATTTAGGGCTCTGAGTGCAAAGTCGGAGCCAATCAGTAGAAAAAAAACACCTATTATCTCTGCTGTGACTTATCATTACATTAAAAGTACCTACATGTAACACCTGAGGCGTAGACTTTTCATCTAAATTGATGTCAGATGTCAAAGCCGTTTTTGTATTTGTGTGTTAGTTTTAGGCATTAAGTTACATTGTTTACTCTTGCCCCGTGTCGTCCTACAAATGTGGACGAGGTTAATAGATCACAGCATCCTTTGTTAGCTGCCTTTGACCGCAGGCCGCAGGAAGGGCAAGAACTTTACAACTCGCTTCATTATTCATTCCAACGACGCCATGTTCTGGTTGAAAGAACATTTTTCAACTTACGTCCACTGGTTTACACCTTATAACAAAAATAACATGTAATCTTTTTAAACCACTGCCTAAAAAAAAGGTATAACGTTTTCAGGATTCATATAAGTATAAGTATTGGGTAAAGCTGTGATAGCCTAGTGGTTAGGACGTCCGCCTTCTAATCGGAGGTCGGGGATTCGACCCCGAGGACGCACTTCTAACTTTTCGGAGTTTTGTGCGTTTTAATTAATTAAATATCAGTTGCTTTAACGGTGAAGGAAAACATCATGAGGAAACCTGCATGCCTGAGAGTTTTTCAATGTTCTCAAAGGTGTGTGAAGTCTACCAATCCACACATGGGCAGCGTGGTAGACTATGGCCAAAACCCTTCCCACTCTGAGAGGAGACCCGTGCTCTGTAGTGAGCCGGTGATGGGTTGATCATGATGATGAAGTATTGGGTTGAAATGATGAGCTTACTATAACTACTAATCGGTTCGGAAAATAGATTAAGATTCAAGAACTCACAATTATATAGGTAAGTAAGGTAAATGATTGACGACCTCCCTGGCCCAGTGGTAAGCATTATGGTCTTATTAGTGGGAGGCCCAGTGCATACCTGGCAAGGGTTTGGAATTTTATAATTTCTAAATTTCTGGTCTGATGTGGCTTCGGCCGTAGCTAGTTACCATCCTACTAAAGCCGTGCTGCCAAGCGATTTAGCGTTCCGGTACGATGCCGTGTATAAACCAAACTGCCATACCTCTTCCAGGCTAGCCCGCTTCCATCTTAGACTGCATCATTACTTACTACCAGGTGATATTGCAGTCAAGGGCTAACTTTTTTTATTTTTTTATTCTAAATTTTTTGGGATCTTTGTATCTGAAAAAACTACCTACACGAAATGGTGATCATTATTTACCCATTAAAGATAATGATGCGGATACCGTCTCACGTTGGCAGCTCTGATAGATCGCAGCGTCCTTTGTTTGCGAACCACGGAACCGCACGCCTTTAGTGTTCCGACTTGGTTCATAAAATTTATAGCGACTTCAATCTACGAGTAAAATGATTTCTTTTCTTTAGCAACTTGAAATAGCAAATTCAAAAAAAAGGCCTACAGTTGTGCTAAAAATGAGTCCGTACAGTCCTGTAAAAAACATCTTTATTTTCATAGAGAATTTTCATATCATGGTAAAACGTTTTCCCCATTAATGTAGAGGAAGCAAACGTTGACTAAACTTATTTACAAGAATTCCTTTGATATAATAATATCTAAGCAAGACAAACTGAAATGCATACCTAATATTTATGCAAGTACACTTTATGAACTGACTTTATGTCATTGGTCCTTTGAAAGTGTACGTTCCTTCAGCTTACTTAATCATGTTTTAGAGCACATCTCAAGGGTCTTTGACGTAGTTCGTATTTACTGATGTATACTAGGTAGTAGTACATATACAGTAATATCAAATATCATAACAAAGTTGTACGATGTTTATTTCGCTTTTCAAATAGGTAAAGATTTCTGTTTAAATGTTCCAAATTTTATTACGGAAGAAATTTTAAATTGTGAATGACTGAGGACGCAATAAAGTGAAATCTTCAAAGCTCCATTTTCTAAAATATGAAAAATTACTATACTAAGTACCAATTACGATGCAATAGGTTAATATTACACTAGCAACCGCCTGCGGCTAGGCTTGGCGTAAATATAAATCTCTATATTTCCTATATTTTTTTTTTTCGAAAACTTAGACTTTATTCCATGTCTACATTATACATTTCAGCTTTCTAGGTTCAAGGGCTGGGCGTTGATGAGTCTGTCAGTGCAGTCAGGACTTTTCTTTATATAAGTTTGATTAAAACTAAAATAGCTGAAACTAGATGCAAAGACACTAGACCTATATATAGGTATAGGTATAGTATATAGTAGGCGACAGGTTAAAATGGCGATCGGGGAGGAAACGCCTAGCACACCCGCCCTCTGCCTTATACCCCGATTGCCATCTCAACCTGTCGCGGACTAATTGATGTCAGAAAGGAGCCGAGGAAATGAATGTTAGTATGTTCAAATTGGGTGGAATATGGTCAGACATATTCTCTACACTTTTACAGTAGTCAGTACTGAAGGGAGCATAAGCAAAAGTTGGTCTGACTCTCCATTAGTAGGTACAATATGTGCGAAATCGTCACACAGGCTCTTTATACTTGCCTGAAGGGACATTTTGAATGACGATATACTCCCTTTGAAGAGATAAAACACTGAACATTCGCGTAAAGTGCAATAAACAGGAATTCAGGATACAATATGAGAGATGTCATAAACGATTTTCAAAATGTCCTCCAGTCTATTGGGTAGTAAGTAAAATTCTGTTGCAAGATTTGATCACATACCTACTAACACGGCAAATTAAATAAAAACTTGTTATTATGAATAATCGATACTAATATTATAAGGCGAAAGTGTGTCTGTCTGTCTGTCTATCTGTCTGTCTGCTAGCCTTTCACGGCTCATCCGCTCAGCCGATTTTGACGAAATTTGGTACAGATATAGCTTGCATCCCGGGGAAGGACATAGGCTACTTTTTATCCCGGAAAATAAAAGAGTTCCCACGGGATTTTTAAAAACCTAAATCCACGCGGACAAAGTCGCGGGCATCATCTAGTAAGTACATAAACATTAATTCTAATTTCTAAGTGGTAGGTTCATATCATAAAATAGAATAGGCGTAAAACAGTCTTTAAAGTAAAATACGACGCTGTAAAATGTTCTCTAAACAAGTCCCACACACAAAATTAATATAGAAATGAAATATGGATGGAGTATTCCATTGCCGTGAGATTTATAACAACTTTTGGAACGATTACAAATTGTTGTTACTTGTTAAGTACAAATCTCGAATAATTGAATCTAAATCGTTTGTACATTTAATTTAATTGAGTTTCATGTTAAACCAAATTTCGTTATCTGCTTTATATTGGACGAGAAATCTGATAACCTTGTTTCATGAGTATTATTTTCATGTCACTTACCTTATGTATCTTCATGGTCCACATGTACCACATGGGTCCTTTGAGTAGGTACTAGAAGTTTTTTCACGGTTTACGCATGGGCTCAACGTCGGCTAATGCACTTGGCGAATGTGTTCTGGGCCACTTAATGTTAATTTATCACGAGTGAACAGCGCTGGCCCGCTTTCCGATTTTCGTGGATTTACATATTCAAATATCAAAGGATCTTGGCCCAATTCGAAAAAAGCGCTTGCACATCGATTGACATTTGCCCAACGTGTTGCCGTTGTGTACTGCCTTTCGAATTAGTTCAAATATCATCATCTTTTTAGCTTGCGGACGTCCCTTACTAAACATATTATTATGCCTTTCCCAAAGAGCATCACCACACCAAGTCCTCAGCCGTATTTCAGTTCAAATATACACGCCCATAAATTTATGATAGAAATAAATCGGTTTTGTATATATTTGATGAATTAACAAGATCAGTGAGATTATTTTGACAAACATATCTAAACATTAATCTTAATCCCTATTATAAAATGGTAATGAATTGAGCGAATAAACACTCAAGTTAAACACTCCTTAAGCGGGCTTAATCGTCCACGAAAAGCGGTTCAAGAAGCTGAAGGATTAAAGCAATGAATTGGTATTTGAATGCAATGGAAATGCTTAGTGAATCCTTCAGAAAGTTCTTTATGTTTGTGTATAAAGCTTAAGGGAATTCGACTTATTTCTCTTGAGAGCGAGCATGCATCACATAAATTGCGTGTTGCAAGTAACATTTTTAGGGTTCCGTACCTTAAATGGAAAAAAGGAACCCTTATAGGATCACTTCGTTGTCTGTCTGTCTGTTAAGAAACCTATAAGGTACTTCCCGTTGACCTAGAATCATGAAATTTGGCAGGAAGGTAGGTCTTATTGATATAGCACACATTAAGGGAAACATCCGAAAACCGTGAATTTACACACAAAAAAAATTAAAATGTGTTCATGAACAAATAATTAGTATTTTCAACATTCAAAGTAAGATTACTATACCAAATGGGGTATCATATTATTATAACAGTACTTTAACTGTTCATTCTAAAACAGATTTTTATTTAATTTTTGTGCATAATAGTTTCTGATTTAAGTATCGTGTAAAATGTCGAAAAATATGGAACCGTCGGTGCGCGAGTCTGACTCGCACTTGGCCGGTTTTTTTTCATTTATGAATGCAGGAACAGTTGCATGTTCTTTTAGCTATTTTGTACAGTTCTCAGTCGAGGAATTATGTCATGCATAGGAAAGGATTCGTTACTTTTTAAACTCTTGGACAGCCTTTTATGTTATCATTTCAGCTTGTTTATGTATGTAAAACTAGATCATACCCGCGACTTCGTCTGCGTGAAGTGTTTTAAAAAAATTACCTGTGGGAACTTTTTGATTTTCCGGGTCAAATAATAGCTGGGATACAAGCTGCCTCAAAATTTTCAACGTTAAACGTTACGGATACGCCGTGAAAAAGTAACAGACAAACAGACATACTTTCTCATATAAATATATAAAATGAAAAGGTGACTGACTGACTGACTGATCTATCAACGCACAGCTAAAACTACTATACCGATCGGTTTGAAATTTGGCAAGCAGATAGCTATTATGATGTAGACATCTGCTAAGAAAGGATTTTTGATAATTCAGCCTCAAAGGGGGTAAAATAGGGGATTGAATATGTGTAGTCCACGCGGATGAAGTCGCAGGTTGTTGTTATTACTATTAAATTCCTTTTATTTTTGATAGATCTCATATATTAGTATGAAAGAAACACATAACATTAGCAGCATCCGTGGTTGACTCAAATCAAATTTAAAAAAATATTATAATTCACTTCGACCAAAACCTCTACGTGGTGTCATCACGAACTGAAAGGGGTTCTACAAAGGTATTGTTTGCTTTCATAGAGGTTGGCGTTGGACAAAAATATAGTAAAATTAATATATCGCTATTGAATGGAAAGAACAAGTTTATTCCCTAGAGTCTATCGTTACTGGAATAACAGAGAATTCCGTAAAAGTTACTTTATCTGCTGACATTTGCATATATTCACGGTCTACGTGTTCAAATGATTCTATTTTGTAACACGGACTTTTCTAAGTTGGCCTTATTTGCTAATGGAGGAGACTGGCTCTTTTCATGTGTATTTCAGCTTTAACTTTGTAGGGACGTTACTTGTTTGCTACTTCCTTTCCATGAACTCCGGATGTACTTAATAATTAATTAGGTTCATATTTCGCTTTGATGTCTCAGTGTTTCATCAAACAATATTAAGTATATGTTCACATTGATGCCCTGATGACTTCTCTAAACACAAGTTAGCGGAAGTTATATAATATAACTTATACCAAATAGGAAGGAAAATTTCAATTCCTTCAGTCATAGAGCAACTTTAATTTTACTTCGATTGTAAATGTAGTAGTTTATTGTAGGTATAGTTGCAATTTCAATACTCTGCTCATACACTAAATAGAACCCTATAGATATTATGATAATAACAATATCTACCCGTGACTTGAGCCACCAATCTAAGCAGCCGGTTTATATACAGAGGTATATCGTTGAAAAACTCGGTGGCTCAAGCCTGAAGATGCACTACCAAAATCCATAAAGCAAAAGGACTTTTAATTATATCCACATAGTACTTGGAGGAGAAAAAAAGGGTGCATGGCGCGCCTCACTTTGCCGCGCTTTGAATCTCCTTCGTGTTTTGTTTTCATCAAAGCTGAGTTAATAAAAAAGACTCTGTTACTCAGGTCCACTCCACCCCGTCGCGTAGGTAGGAATATATTGCGACTATAAAAAGCCTAGTTTTCTTTTAAGTTCATTTTAATTTACTTTTATCTGCATAAACACGTGATAGAGTCGTTGCCAAATGGCACCATTGATTCAGAATATTTTTTTGTAGACACTACGGGATATCAACTATATTATAATCTGGTAAAAATAGACATTCAAGTTTACAATAATTCGCGATTGATACAAATTAATAAAAATTAAAAAATTGTATGAATGTTGGGAACATCAATATAAATCGATGGGGACTTTTCACAATTATTCATTTATATGCTGGTGCTCCCAACATTCGTACCAATTTGTAGCCCTATGCGAATTATTGTAACCTTGAATGTCTATAGAACGGACTGTAATATAATTTATATCCCGTAGTGTGACATAAGCTTTATACTTTTTAGAGGTCCATGACACTCAAGGAACAACAAGCTTGTTTTGCTATAATCCGCTCAACCAAAAGAGATACGTGTGAAAGAAAAACAGTCTTTCTTTGTGAGTTTATTTCAGGATAATATTCTATACCTACCTGAGGCAGGTGGAGGGTTAAGCTCTAAGCCTTTCACTTAGGTACATTGTATTAAAAAGCCCCATTAGGCTAATGGAAGTAATGGATTGTCATAGCGCCTCTTGTTGTGCCATTTATCAGCGTCTCTCACGCAAGAGACAGTTCAGGCTGTGACAAATATAAATTATAAAATGCTTGTGCGATAAGGCGATTGCTCACGGTCGCAATTAGACTCACAGGAAGCTCAAAGTTGCACTTAGATAATAATAATCTATACAATTAAATAATAATCCCAGAACCGTGTGCGCTATAAAATGTGTGGCTCACGTCAATGGCAACAACTTGTGATCTATACGGTTCTGTACTTCAAAAGGAAAAAAGGAAACCTAATAGTATCACTTTGTTGTCTGTCAAGAAAACCTATAGGGTACTTCCTGTTGACCTAGAATCATGCAATTTGGTAGGTAGGTAGGTCTTATAGCACAAGTAAAGGAATAAATCGGAAACCCGTAAATTTGTGGTTACATCACAAAAAATAAAAAATAAAATGAACAAACACATTGTGTACATGAACAAATAATTAGTTTTTTCAATTTTTAAAGTAAGATAACTATAGGTACCAAGTGAGGCATTATATGACGTGGCTTTACCTGCACATTCGAAAACCGATTTTTATTTATTTTTATGCATGATAAATTTGTGCATGATGATTTATCGTGCAAAATGTCAAAAAAATACGACTACGGAACGATACCCTAGATGCGCGAGCTTGACTCGCACTTGACCGGTTTTTTGATTTAACGAAATAGAAATTCTGTAATTGGTACTTTCGACGCCTTAACTATAAATCCTAAATGGTTATTTCTTTCTTCTAGTATATCTGTATTAGGATGTCCATTTTCTACCTAGAAATTGAAACAGCGCCAGCGTTCGTAGTATGCATTAGTGATTTTGTTAACCAACTTCTAAAAAGAAATTGCCCTTAATTCAGCGTATTTTTTTATTAATATTTAAGTTACAAAACTGCAATTTTTCGAAAAACCTTAAACCTTTGCTAGCATTTGATCTTCTCTACAAGCTTTTTAACTGTAGGTATCGTGACCTGCTACCGTGATGTATTAACTGACCCAGTAATATGATATTATTGTGTAAATTGTGACATCAAATTTTATTTTGATACAACCACGCACCTAAGTCTATAGTTTGAGTAAACTTTAGTTTATATAAACTTTATATTCCGCCCAACACGCTGATTTAGAATAATGTTTCAACTTTGTTACAATAACTTTCAGGGATGGTAAACAACAACGATATTATAAAATCGAAAGCAGAATAATTTTATAGCAGACGTTCGCCACAATATTGTAAGCGTAGCTAACGCTTTAAATCAGTTCCGTATGCGTGGGTAACTTTGCTGGCAAGGGTAGCTTTGTTTGTTGCCATCTGTTCAATGTTCATACAGCATAGACCATAGAGATGCAAACCACATACATTAGCTATCAAAAAAGTGCGCCAAAGAAATACTAAACCCACTAGCAAATCTATACATATTAAAGGAGCATACCTATCAGTAAACAGTTAAAACTGCTGGGTCTTCAAAGAAGTTTTGTGTGTAAGTTTTTATTATAAGTTAAGGAGGGTCAGCTAATTCACTGAAAGATAAAAAACAAGCGATTGAACCTATAGTCAGGAATAGCATGCAGGAGGTTTTAGGGAACATCACAGGCTCTAGAATATAACATCTCTCTGTTTCTGCTTAACAATTTCGCCGCCATTTTAGACTTTATTTCCTAGCTTGTCACACTAGTTCCCAAAATTGCCGCCGGCAAAGTTCCGTGTAATGGGTCTGTGCAAAATGTTAACTCACAAAAGTTGTCATGATTGAAGTTTGGAACAATGTTACCAGATTGCTTGGCGTATGTGAAATCAAGTAACTTGACTTGGGCTTGTTTAGTGTAAACACACACGAGACTTACAAACGATTTGAATATTCAGTTTTTTTACATTTTAAGACTCATAAAAGCCACAACACACACAAAAAACACAATGAAGACGGTGAAGGTAGACTTTGCACTACGCGACCGCCACATACCAGTTGCGACAGCGACACGCGACACTAATTAGAATAGCGCGTCAGACTAATATTGTGGCTAATTGTCGCTTGCCGCTGGCACTCATCTGCCTTTTATTTCTGTACAGAGAACGAGTGTCGCTTTCCAAGAGTCGCATGTCGCGTAACTCAAAGTCTATCTTAAAAAAGCGCGGCACGCGGCGATAGCTCGTTTAACCCGACTCTTAGAAGTCGTTATTTAAAAAGCTTAAAGGTATTTACACATTAAATGCAGGTGAGCCACGCAGTTACTCCGCCTCGCTTTGCAGCGTGCTTTACAGGATTCCTTATATTATAATTCGTACCCGTGTACGTTTGCATTTAATAATATGACATCCTGACATGCAGTTGCCGTGCCAGTTATACTACAAAGGTTGTACATAGATTGTGTTCATATAGTTCTTTTAAAATCTCACAGGTGCCGCGGCGAACTCATGCATGTTTCATTTCTAGGTTATAAATATTGTTTAAGGGTCGTTTGGTACGAATAGGATACGAATGAAAAATAGGTTGGCGTGTAGGCTGTGTTTTTTTTTTCAAATAAAATAAGCTTAAAATCTTCCAAGCAAGCGTACCTTGTGTCACATAGTCAACATCTAGGCGAATAAATCTATGGGGGAAGTGGGGCAGATTAATATAGAAAAAAATAAAAATTACATTTCTCTGCTTAAATATAATTTTATATGTTTTTTGTTTTATTCTATGCAAAGCAAATTTTATATATATTATCAATATATATATATATACTTATAATAAAACTGTAACAGGTCAAATTCTGTACATATATATATATATATATATATATATATATATATACTTATAATAAAACTGTAACAGGTCAAATTCTGTACATTGAAGATATTTTGAAAATTTTTTTTCGAGGGCACTCTATAATCGATACTGAACACAAAACTGTAATTTTTTTCATTTTTGTCTGTCTGTCTGTCTATCTGTCTGTCTGTCTGTCTGTCTGTCTGTCTGTATCACGGCCGCGCATCACGCTGAAACTACTGAATGGATTCCAATGAAACTTGGTACGATTTGAGGTCATACTATGAGGAAGAATATAGGATACTTTTTATCCCGAAATTCAGCATGGTTCCCGTAGGAGAGGGGATGAAAGTTAAAATGTATACTGAGTTGTAATTCATTAACACGTAGTCCGATTTCATTCATTCTTTTTTTGTTAGAAAGGGGATATTTTAAAAATTGTTCCGTAAATATTTCAAGGTAATCGGTTTTTAACCGACTGTCAAAAATGAGGTGGTTCTTTTTTCTACATCGATTTTTTCGAGGTTTCTGGACCGATTTGCAAATATTTTTTTTAAATCAACAAAAAAAGTTTTCGTGGTGGTCACATAAAAAATTCTGGATTCAACTCCTTAATCCTGATGCTGCAGGGTTACTGCCCGCCTGAGTTATCAAGATTCAGGAAGTTTTCATAGTGAATTCATATTGTAGGTACCAAGCAACGACTTTATTCTCAGACTTCAAGTCTCAACTCCTCAACCCTGATGATGTAGGGTACAGCACTCCTAAACTATAATGTTTCAGGAACTGCGGATGATGCAAAATTATTTTAGGTACCAAGCATAGGCTACATCATTGAACTTCGGATCCTAACTCCTCAATCCTGATGCTGCAAAGTACTTAAGTCCTAAATCATGGGGATTTTAGAATTTCTGATAGTGAATTGATATTTTAAAAAAAATTAAAAAATTTGAATCGACTGTTAGGCGGAACGAAGTTCGCAGGGTCAGCTAGTAATTACAATATTTTTTTTTTGTTAAATAAGGAGGTAGGTAAATAGTTATAAAATTTTAAGTAAAAAAAAGGATTTGTATCATTCTGCCCCACCGATGGGGCAGATTAATACATCACTGTGAGCACTTTGACTTACTGTAAATGGGAAAAACTTGATTATAATTTAAAACTATTTTTAGGAATTATTACTTTTGTTAAAGAATAGTCCAAATTATTAAAAAAAACTTCTTGTTGTTGTTTGCAAACCTTTTGCAGCGCTTTTTGCTTTCAGTCTGTCTGAGGCTAAGTTAGTGAAAGTTCAATCCGTTTTTGGTACAAAAAAATCACAATTTTTTATCTTGTCTAAATTTTTCTAAAGCTTTATAGCTTAAAAGTGAGCCATCTTGCCTCTTAACAACCGTATGTCTGCTTTGACCTCTGTGAATGCGAAAAGATAACGTAGTGAATTTATCACCTTTGTCAACTTGAAAACTTACACTAGAGGTTCCATACGAAATTGGTAAGTAGGTATATATAAACCGAAACAGTTAGCTAATAGTTTTAGTATATTAGGTATACCTAACAGTAAAAATATAGTTTCCTAAAACAGAAAAGTACACGTAAAGGCAGAAAATGCACCGTTACGTTCGCTCGGGTGTTAGGGGCTTACATTTTTAATGGCAACCTTTCATTTTTGGCAACTTAACTGCGGCGCGCGGTCCGCTCACATGAATAAAGCTCAGCGGCCTGGATGACAGAACGGTTGGCACACTTTTCATACCCGAACATTTCAGTGTTTTAGACAATTGTACGCGGTTTTGTGGAATGTGTCGACATTTTATACTTTTTGATATTTCTAAAAGAAACATGAAATGTGAAAGTTAACTGTAATTCTTAGGGTTCAGTGCCCGAAGGGTTCCAACGGGACCCTTTTACTAAGCCTCCGCTGTCCATCCGTCTGTATGTCTGTCAGGTAGCTGTATCTCGTGAACCGTAAAAAGTAGAGGGTTGAAATTTTTTACAGAATGTGTAGGTATTTCTGTTGCCGCTATGACAACAAATAATAAAAATTTCAAAATGGCCACCTTGAAAAACAAAAGTAAATAAAATAAAGTAAAAAACAAAAAAAAATAAAAAATGTTATTTCTTGTAAGGGCACAGAACCCTTCGTGAGCTAGTTCGACTCGCATTTGGTCGTTTTTTTAAAGATTAAGCTAACTGTGCGAAATCTGTCATTTTGTATGGAGTGGTTAAAATGACATTTTCATGAAAGTTTATTGAAGTAAATGACACACTTTTAAGATATATCTACGCACAATTAAAGTTATATTATGTCGTTACTCGTTAAACCATAAAATAAACTTTAAAATTTATTTATTAACTCGACAAATAAACAGCTGGTGGATTACGGAAAAGCTGCAGCAATCATTTCTACGGTCTCAATTGTTGTGATTGGCTCAATTTATGGTACTTTGATACAACAAAGCATTTCAGCCAATAACGAGAGAGTGTCGGGTAATCAAAAGGATTGCGATTGTCACACTATCTATCCTCTAAATAGTTGAATGGTGTGCTATAGCACACCATTCAACTATTTAGAGGACCTTTTTGCAGATGATTTAGTGCAAGCAAATGCAAACTATGTCAAATATCTTAAATAGTACCTACTCGGAAATATCTCAAATAGTACTGAAGAAACATACACTTCTAAGAGACCAATGCCATAAAGCGTGCTGGGGTTAATCGCCCTGCTTTATTTGTTTACGTTATACATTAATTTATTGCAAAGGAATCCTGACAAAGCAAAGCATTTTGTTTCTGAATGGAAACTTTTACTTTCTTTTTGTAATACATAACATCGTACATATGGAATTATAATATTAATTTTCACTTTATTTAATTCAGTAATTACAGAGTTCCAATGCAAAGCACTGGGCTCCACTTTTACAAAGTTTTAATTTAAATTTTTTCTGCATGAAAGACTGAAATCAAAGTCATAATTATTTGCAAATAATTAAGTTTGGAGCAACAGATATTAATTAGATCATGATTAATTTCCGATAATTAAGAGGAGTTTATTCGTAGAGCACTCCAAATATCGTAGTTTGGCTCTCATTTAAATACGAACCATTAATAAATGGTTCCTATTTAAATGGTTTATTCAGATACAAGTTACCCCTTGACTGCAATATCACCTGGTGGTAAGTGATGATGCAGTCTAAGATTGTAGTGAGCTAACCTGGAAGGGGTATGGCGGTTTTTATTAAACCCATACTCCTTTGGTTTCTACACGGCATCGTACCGGGACGCTAAATCGCTTGGCGGCACGGCTTTGCCGGTAGGGTGGTAACGAGCCACGGCCGAAGCCTCCCATTAGACCAGACCAGAAATTTAGAAATTATAAAATGCCAAACGCCTGCCTGGATTCGAACCCGGGACCTCCCACTAATAGGACCACAGCGCTTACCACTGCGCCTGGGAGGTCGTAACCAATCAAACTCAATGAAATTTTGTTGATACGTTCTAGGAACTGATATACCTATACCGGTTTACCAGATTTCCGTTAAAATACTTAATTTCAGTTATATGGGCTCAAGGACTTATATACAAATCTTTAAACCACAAACACAGATAAATATTAGTTTCTAGAACATGTCTATAAGTCGGATTGATTAATATTCAAATGAGAGTCAAACTATGTATGTATGGAGAGCGTTTGGGAGTGCGCTAGGGAAACTTCTCTTAATAAAATAAGTTAAAGGAAGCACAGTCAATATTATATGAACGCTAAAACAAAGCCGTTTATTTAGTGGCATGTTTTGATATCCTGTTCCATGAGCGATTATTATTTAGTTTAAACAACAACGTAACGTATCCCGTAGGTGTCACGTATACTTTACTTTAAAAGTTATACTCTAGACTGTAACCTCTAGTAATACAACTCTATAATGAGTTTCTTGCTAGTTCTTCTTAGGAGGAGGAACATTCTGCACAACTGATAATGTGGCTAATTCTGATGTACACAATCTCTAAACTAAATACCTAAAAATAGCTATTAAAGCTACAAATATTCCTTTTGACGATTCAAAAGCTCTAATTTATATAAAGACTGTATATGCCTATATGAGAACATAAAACGACAAAATTTGTATACATTGAAGGCTAATTACAACGTACGACGAATCGTACTTACGAAATAAGTCCACAATAAGGGTAAAGAAGAACCACAGCCTTATTGTAATGGATTGTATACAGTCATAGTTGTTGTGACAAATGGAACGATTTGTCGGGTTCTCTGTAGGATCCCTGTCTCCCCTTGAACCCATACACAAGTTTGAGATTGATGAGTTTCACGCAGCGACGCCCATGTTTGTCGCTTCAGTTTCGGAGAAGAACTTTTGAGTTTGTAACTGAAATTGCGTGAGATATGCTCAAACGTAAATAGAGATATTTCAGGCAATTCGCAAGTAAAAGCATGTTTTATTTGTATATTTTATTCTTCTTTTTATGTTACTGCGAGAAACTCTGAACGTTGATACCCTTAATTCAATCTACTCTACGAAACCTTTTAACTCAACTTTTCTGATACGTAGAAATGCCCTTCCGGCGCGGCGGTGTTTCATGCCATGTAGTAGTTTAGTACAATCTAAACTACCTTCAAGACAAAAATGAGTAGGCATCTTCTAGGCAAGCGCGCTCTAACCTGGACCTCATCATTGCTTGTTATTAAACGTCATGATTATCGCCAAGCGCAAGCCTATCACGCAAAAAAAACATTAACAACGTAGGCTTTTGGTAGGCATATTACACTAGTGCCTTCAGTGCAAATCATGTTACAAAATGTGACACTGGCGAGACGTAAATCCGCCTTCGTATGTAGATGTCAAATGACGACGTGTCTGTTCATACTAAATGAATTTACTTTGTGTTTATGTGGACTTTCCTTCGCTTTCTTCTAGTTCTCGCACATGGAAGAAGTCTCTCTGGTCAACAGGGTTTATTGTGGCTCCATTCATAAAATATCCTCAATAAATCAGGAAGTATATGTTAACTAAGATCCATGCTTCATACTTTCCAAAATATCCACAATAATTACTTTAAATAAATTTCAAGCTTTAAAAATATCGTTGCCAAGAATTTTCTACTTGCAAGCCAAGTAAATCGTTTGTTACTGTACATACTAGTGACACGTGAGCCTTCTTCAGCAAGACTCGAGACCCGAGTGGCACTGTGTATTTGTCACTTGCATATACAGTTACAAAGCTGATCCTAACAACTCTCTGAGAGGTATGAGGTAGGAAGTAAATTTCACTCCGCTACACTGCATGTTAGGTTAGCACAGTTCACGACCGTTAGGGAACTTTTAATGAAACGTCGAGGCTTCGACTTCACTCTATTTTTCTTTGATTTCACGTCACCATAGCCTAATATTTGACACTAGCTTCTGCTCGCGGCTTCGCCCGCGTGGCCTACAGGAAACAAATGGCATTTTTTTTCAGAAACAAACATTATAACATCAGGACGCGCACCCTGAACAGCACCGAATAACACATATAACCTTCCAACCCCTGTTTCATCCCTTTAGGGGGGGATTTTCTCATAGCCGTTTCTTAGCTGCCACCTAACCGACCGAAGTGACCGAAAACCCAAATGCCAATTTTCATGCAAATAACTTGAAAAATGACGGACTTTCATACAAACTTCCATCCCCCATTTAAGCCACTTAGGGGTGGAATTTCGAAAAATCCTTTCTTAGTGGATACCTACTCTTTACAAAAAATAGACCCTCCAAATTTCATGTCTTTAGGACGAGCGGTTTAGGCTGTGCGTTGATATATATGTCAGTCAGTCAGTCAGTCAGGACTTTGAATTTTATCAGATCAAACCGAGAGTTCCGCACTCTAATTCACTCTGGTATTGATGCCTATGAAGTATGAACGCTTAGTTTTCAGCTATATTACATGTAATAGTTATTATTTTGATCATTTAAAAATGTTACAAACTTTTTTTAAAGAATATTAGTCAAGTTTATCATGACTAATATTCCCTTTCCCCTCCAACTAAGCGTAAAGCTTGTGCTAGGAGTAGGTACGACAGTTGTGCAACGGGACGTAGGCAAGGATATCTGCATTTGTACCAGCTGAAAATCAGCGCTGTATGTTCTTGTGCAACAAGGCATACAGCATAATGCTGAGCTGGGACCCTTTTTTCGGGTTGTGCCACACATGACAGTTTGTTCCGGCGCTTCTTTTGATTGTTCTCAGGTGGAAGAAGCGCTGGAATAACCAGCTCTTAGCTTTAAGCTGTGATGTGTGGCACAGTTGTATAAATAAACGTCTTTTCTTTCTATTTGAAGAACGCTGAACGCTGCTTGATGAGCCAAAGAAATTAAATGTTCTTGCAGGTACTTTGCAGAACATGGATCGTTGAGAATATGTAGAGACAGGCAAGGACGTGCGCATTCCAGTGAAAGCGAAAGTTGAGCTACCTTAGTTCAAGTAAAATACATTGTTAGATTCTCCAATGTCCTGTATTGGCTTACTGGTGTTACTCTCGATGCCATCTTCACACGGGGCAGAATTCAAACTACAGATACCTTACCGTAGTCAAGATCTGGCAGTGGCAGGCTGTCCGAGGCATCTGACGTGAGTGCTAGATCAGGGGAGGACGACCCCAGCAATGCTGTTAGACCATGGTGCTCACCGTCTGTTAACAAAATACGACCAATAAATAGACTACAGTAGCTACCGTAAAATCTACTTATTATTGATATCCCAGTGATCAAGATTTCAGCCTCTTATTCGGGAGTCCGGGGTTGAATCCTAGACAAATGGATGTAAGACAAAAGGTTTAGACCGACAGCGACAGAAAGTTTTCTGTCAGAAAAATTCTAATGCGAGTAATAAGTAGCCGACCTAGATCTGCCTCGAACTTTCTCGAAAATACTACTTAACTATAGGTAAACATGTACGCAACAGGTCGAGATGGCAAATGAGGTATGAGGCGGGGGGACGCCCTGCACATCTGCACGCCACCCGTGCTATCCCGCACCGGGTTAGCGCGGAGACTGTGCGGGAGTGCGCGGCGTCTCCACTCTCCAACCCGTAGGGCGATTGTCTAAAACCTGCATCAATCATTATTACAATCTCAATTGTTCTGATTGGCTGAATTTGTGCGATTCTTGTTGCAACAATGCATTGTGGCCAATAGTGAGCGAGCATTAACCAATCAGAGATGATTGCGATTGTGACATTGTAGCTGTCAAACAACCGCGGTAGGGCCACTGATTGCCATCGATCTGTTGCGAACTATAGATAATGTGACAAGTGTGACTCTTTCTGAGATAGCTTTTTTTACTATTCAAATAGTTTTTTTAATATTCAATTAGTCAAAGCAAAAGTTATATTTATATATTTTTGGAAAATAAAACAGAATAAGTATTTAGAACTCTACGTTGCTTCGAAGTTCCGAAGCTTTTTAGTAATAATATAAAAAACGAAATTGCCCTTGTTTAGCTGTCTACACAGAAATTAGCATTAGTGCGGAAAATTATCACTCGGGGAATGCTCGCCTTCCAAATACATGGCATTTTAATGAGCATGGAAATAAAAAAGATTTTCCGTTCGAGGTTTTGTGGAAGCGCATATCTAACTACTTATTCTTTTTTTGGTAATAAGTAGATTTTGCGGCTCACAATAATCACGTAAGCAGATTATTATTATTATAGTAGTGTATAATTATAATCCTGGCTTAGCCTATAGATTAAGACATTCGCCTCTTAATCGGGAGGTCGGGAGTTCGATCCCGGGCACGCACCTCTAACTATTCGGAGTTAAAGCGTGAAAATAATATTAAATTTCTTAAAACGCACATACCTATACTTAGTAATTCCGAAAAGTTAGAGGTGCGTTCTCGTGATCGAACCCACGACCTCGCGAATAGGAGGCGGATGTCGTAACCACTAGGCTATCACGACTTTTTTCTTTTATAACATACTAAAAATTATTAAGTTTTGAACCATACAATGGCTACATAATTTATTAAATACGGAATCCTAAAAACTAGGTAGCTAGATGTAATATTGCATTGGAACGTCATTTAATTTAATTATTTCTACTACGAATATTCCAATTAACAGCATAATATTTCTTTTAAAAAAGGTAACCGTCTGTTTAAAGAAAGAAAGTGAGCAAATTCTCTTAGAAATATCACAAGGCTCTCAAAACTTCAGCAGCTTCAAATTCCTATAAATTATTTATGGTATTTGAGATATTTTCTTAGTCTCGCCGGCGGCCATTTTATAATTAAGTAAGACTCAAATAGCCTAGTCTGTTGATCTTTACGGGAGCTTTCATGTTATAATTAATTCATTTGTTAACGCTCCACAAAAAGTGAGCTATTAATATCATATTTTTGGGCTTTCACGGGTTCTTTTGATAACTACCTACATTTTCTACTGTTTCGGAAGGAAATATCTAATAGTAATAATTTACTGTCAGCAACTAAAATTAAAAATAGTAAGTAAACTACTAACAATATTTAATACAAAATGTTCAAAATACGGTTCCTATCAAGAAGATTCTAATCCTAATCCTAATAATAATTATTATAAATGTGAAAGTGTGGATGTTTGGATGTTTGGATGTTTGTTACTCAATCACGCAAAAACGGCTGAACGGATTTGGATGAAATTTGGAATGGAGATAGATTATACCCTGGATTAAGATATAGGCTACTTTTATACCGGAAAATCAAAGAGTTCCCGTAGGATTTTGAAAAATGAAAATCCACGCGGACGAAGTCGCGGGCATCAGCTAGTATAGTTATATTTTTTTAATACTAGATTTTTTAATTGAAATCTTCGCTATCTTTTCACGTATGGATAATAAGCACGTTTTATAAATGAGCCTAAAATAAATAAGTTGTTTGTATATAGAATAAAAATATTTTAATATCATTCTGCTAACGTTTTCGTGCAAAGGAAATTAGGTCCGACTCCGAGGTATCACAATTTCCCATTTTTGCACCTTTTGACCAAAAACGCCACTTTAACGGTAGGTAATGTTATGGCGTTTTAAGTGAAATAAGGGACAGTTTTATTAAATTGAGTGCGGATATTATAGCCATTGTTAAATTTTTGTGTTAATTTTTAGGGTTCCATACCTCAAAAGGAAAAATGGAACCCTTATAGGATCACTTTGTTGTCTGTCTGTCTGTCTGTTTGTCTGTCTGTCTGTCTGTCGGTCTGTCAAGAAACCTACAGGGTACTTCCCGTTGACCTAGAATTATGAAATTTGGCAGGTAGGTAGGTCTTATAGCAGACATTAGGGTAAAAATCTGAAAACCGTGAATTTGTGGTTATATCAAACAAAAAAATTAAATTGTGGTCATGAACTAAAAATTAGCATTTTCATTTTTCGAAGTAAGATAAATATATCAAGTGGGGTATCATATGAAAGGGCTTCACTTGTGCATTCTAAAACAGATTTTTATTTATTTTTATGTATACTCCATCCACGGAATCAAGTAAATATAGCGCTCTCTCTCTTTTACTCATACAAATGATAGAACCAAACAGAGAGAGCGCTATATTAACTTGATTCCGTGGATGGAGTGTATTCGCGTATTTTTGGCATCTCTCAATATAATGTGTAGGTATGTTGTTAGTATAACATCAAAAGATAAATTATTGTTACCTACCTTTACTAATGAGCGAATCTTATACAATTAGTCAGTTTACGCTAGTAAATCGGCTTACAAAATAGTGTGTAGCAACCCTATTATTTGGCAAACTTTATCGAATAAATGCATGCGGAAAATAAGCGGATAAGCGAGCAAATCTGCTGATACGATCTAATTCGAGTGCATCTCAAATGTATAGCCTACGTAAGCTGCTTGAATAAACGCCTTGGATAATGTTTCTGAATTTACGTGCATATTTTATGTCAGTTATTTCAACGAAAAGTTCGTATAACTGGATAATTTTGGTGTTCCTATTTCCCTGTAGCATAGCAACCTCTAATAATAACGCACTCTAATAACCTCTAATAATATTAACGCACTCATCCGTGATTTCACAGATCCGTCAAAAAATACGAATCGAATGTACGTAGCTATTTGTATAATGGCCACTTCGAAGAATCACGGATACGAACCGAATACGGATGAGTGAACAGACGACCTAAATCAGAAAAAAATCTATGATCTCTATCATAGATTTTTTTGATATGGATAGGCTCTCCTATCCATATCAATAGAAATCTATACTAATATTATAAAGAAGTAATAGTAAGTATTTGTTACTTTTTAATTTAAGTAGTATGCAGTGCACCTGTAGGTATATGCAGGGGTCCGGAACTAATAATCCACTTCTAAAAGTGATTTCATTTAAACAGCTACATTATCTCTGAGTCCGAGTCGTCCATACTAATATCATGAACACACAAGAGTGTCAGTCTGTCTGTCAGCTAGCTTTTCACGGCCCGTTCGTTAAGCAGATTTTAACGAAAGGTACAGAGACATCCGCGGAAGGCAGGCCTATTTTGATTCCGAAATATCAAAGAGATTCTACGGGATATTAAAAACCTAATTCCAAATGGATGAAGTAGCGGTATATCTGTACATGTATGTACAGATATAGCCTGCATCCTGAAAACGGACATAGACTCCTTTTTATCTCGGAAACTCAAATAGTTCTCATGATTTTTCCCGGGACCTAAATCCACACGGGCGAAATTGTGGGCACCGGGTATGTTTGATAAGTAGTTATAATATAATCAGTGTGGTGAACTACTTTCTAGTACTAAACTCGCGGGCATCTGTTGGTGTAGTGGGAACCCTAATATTTGCACTTCACTCGGCTCGCAGAAACTGCGAAAGTGCCTCTATGACTACGTGCTCGTAGCTACTTGGAATTTGTGGCCGTCATTTGCTTAAAGTCATTTAATTAAACTGAATAAACCTACAAAGTGAATTGGCGGCGCTGGATCGCAGAGTCCACTTAGAAATGTTGACACACCTCTCGGATGGTGCGATCCTAACTTATTTCTATACATGGTATTTGTAATCTTCTCTATATATAAAAAAACCGGCCAAGTGCGAGTCAGGCTCGCGCAATGAGGGTTCCGTACTACAGTCGTATTTTTTCGACATTTTCCATGATAATTCAAAAACTATGATGCATACAAATAAATAAAAATCTGTTTTAGAATGTACAGGTGAAGACCTTTCATATGATACCCCACTTGATATAGTCACTCACATCGAAAGTTAAAAATACTATTATTAGTTCATGACCACAATTTAATTTTTTTTGTGTGATCTAACCCTAAATTCACGGTTTTCAGATTTTTCCCCAAATGTCTGCTATAATACCTACCTACCTGCTAAATTTCATGATTCTAGGTCAACGGTAAGTACCCTGTAGGTTTCTTGACAGACAGACAGACAGACAGACAGACAACAAAGTGATCCTATAAGGGTTCCGTTTTTTCTTTTGAAAAACGGAACCCTAAAAATGAATCGCGAAATGTGTTGCTGATCGCAAATCTCGAAAGCAGCTGAACCGATTTCGCTAATTCTTTTTTCATAATATTCCTTGAAGTACGGGGATGATTCTTACGGAGAGAAAAATTAAAAAAAAATTAATCGACTGTTAGGCGGTACGAAGTTCGCCGGGGCAGCTAGTTAGAAGATAAATAAGCGCCTTTGTCAATGTGAAAAGTATAGTATAGTATAGTAATTCTTCTATCAGCTCTCAGCGTTCTGTTTGTTTGGCTATCTCTTGTGTACTTAGGTATGCACATATTGACTCCGCGAAAGTCAACCTTTAGTGGCTTCAGAGTTCTGATAATAAACTAAGCAAAAAAGTCAGAACTGTAGCCTAAAGGAACGCGTCCATTAGAGACGGGTCGGACCGGAATGGTGCGGCGAGCATTTTTGCATACTCAGTACCTACTTCGTCCGCTGGGCGCGGCTCTAGTCGACGCATTTTCAAAACGCAAAATGTATAGCAGGCGGATTTTTATGTAGCAATGTTTTCCAACCTAGTGGTCAGTGGATGCTATTCCTAATACTGCATTGTAATATCGAAGCTACAATTTAAAACTCAATCATCTTATGAAAAGGCAACAAAGTTATAAATGAAGTAATAAAGCACTTTTTTCGAGGAGCACAGACTTTTATGTTTCGGCGAGATATACGTATAAATCGATAAGGTCAATTTAAAAATCGACCCTTAAACGCACATTACTCCGAAAAGAGGTGCGTGCCCTGGATCGAACCCCGGATGCTCTGTATTTAAGAGGCCCACCGCGACGTCCTAAACACACTATCACTGCTAGTCTATATATCGTCTACTGTATAGGTATCTAGTCTATATAATATATAGCCGTAATAATCTTTGTAACCATCAATAATAACGGAGAAAGGATTGAAAGCTTCGTTGGAGACCAGCGACATACTATTCGAGGCTAATGTTCAGTCATAAAATTGCAAATGAGGCAATCTCGCAGTCGATTCGATTTCTGCTGATACGTAAAGCGTACAAAGTTGGCTTTGGAATGCAGACCTCACCATGTTATTAGTTTCGACTGTCCTTTTGCCATTTATTTGGCCGTATTGTTAATCCATAAGTACTAATATGTATTATAAAATGCGAAAGTATGTTTGTCTGTCTTTTACCATTTCACGGTTTATCAGTTTAGCAGATTTTAATGAAATTTGGTGCAGCGATAGCTTGCATCCCGGAGTTTTATGAATTTCTAGAGGATGCCCGCGACTTCGTCCGCGTGGATTTATGTTTTTAGAAATCCCGTGGGAAATACCAATTTGATTTTCTGGGATAAAAAGTAGCCTATGACAGACACACATTTATAATATTAAGTATTGATTAGTATGGATTAGGTAGCTAAATTTAAATCAGAAATCTGGACCCGTATAGCATATCGCCAGTAGGTACGTGGGAAAGGGGAATCATGTTAAATGTCAAGCTATGTTTTTGATTGATAATTCTATGATCGATTGTTACTACAACATTTACTACTAGCTTAGGGATCCAGAAAATTAAAATTGTACTATTTTAATGGACTATTTATACACTTGTAAGATAGGAAAATAGGAATAAGTACTTATTGTAAAAAGTATCAAGAAAAGATATTGCAATGGCGCATTACGAAAATGTGAGCCAAAATATCGCACCTGTGTACGAGAGGCGTGAATATTCTAGCTGCTCTATCTCCAGGAATATGTAGATTCCAAGTAGATTCACTATATTTCATAAAAACTAGCCAAGTGCGAGTCAGAACGCGCGTAAGTTAAGGTTCCGTAGTTTGATTTTCCAACTCCCGCTTTTCATGTTTTTAGATAAATGGATAGATGAACAAACGAAGAGACGATCTGAGATCTTTCATATGGAACAGTCAAAAGATATAAATAAATGAAACGAAACGACAGACTGACTGACTGAACGAAACTATACGGGATTTATAGTTTTTGGTAATGGGTCGCTATTTCTGAAGCACGCTCCTAGGTGTCCTAGGTGTCAAAAGATGTCACAAGCCAGGTAATAGCTATGTAGCCTATGTCGTTACGCGTTAGTTCACACACACAAGCGTACAGTACGCGGCCGAAAGTAATGTACATCGACCTTTCGAAGGAGATTTTGACATTTTGGAGACAAATTTGTAGAGCACTGCCTCTGTCGTTGAGACCGATAACGTCACATAAGTATGAGTGACAGAGACAACGCTCTACAAAGCCGAAACATCATTCTAAAGGCCGATGTAGATTACTTTCAGCCGCGTAATGTACGAATTTGTCTTCTATTTTTAAAATACAATTGTATGAGCTATGCCTATCTGAAGTTTTGTAATATCTTTGGGTTTACTATGGAACCCTAAAAAGGCCAATAAAGTCAAAGAGCCTGCAGAAAATGTTCTGTGATAAAATTGCAAATGACGTTATATTGCTCCCCACTCGACTTATGCTGAAACTTGGAAAGTGCTCGTGCAATTGTGCTCGGAATTCGTGGCCGCTATTTACTTAGTGTCATTTAATTAAGCTGAATAAACCGACAAAGAGAATTGGCGAAACTGGACCGCTGAGTTCACTTTGTAATTAATGTTCACCTCATACTTGGCTAAAGCGGTCAGTTTAAAGTTATACATTTGTGTCAATGACCTGGGTATAATTGTTTAGATTGATCTATTGAGGTTCCGTATCTCCGCAGAGAAAAAAAGGAACCATTGTAGGATCACTTCGTTGTTTGTCTTTGTGTCTGTCAAGACCCGTTTAGGGATTCAAAACCTACCTATACCTATAGGGTATACTTCCTATTGATTAAAATCCGAAAACCGTGAATTAATGGTTCATCATCATCATCCTTAACCGATAGACTGGTGGACACAGGTCTCTTGTCGCAGGGAGCCGCTGGATTCCTAGATCGTGGCGTGTGGAAGTCCCTACAAGAGACCTATGTCCAGCAGTGGACGTCTATAGGTTGCTGATAATGATGATGATGATGAATATTAAATTATTCACTTCTCTTATATATTATATACTAGATGATACCCACGACTCCGTCCGTGTGGATTTATAGGTTTTTAAAAAATTCCCACGGGTACTCTTTGCTCTTCCGGGATAAGAAATTTTTAACTCAGTATAAAATTTAATATTTGCATAAAAGGCAATGTTCATTACGAGTATGTTTACTGTAATTACCCACAGAAAATTACGCAAACGATTTGAAAAGCTACATGAGATAAGATAAGAGAATAAAACTAGAAATGGTGCAAAAGAAACCGGGAAAGCCTTTTAATTTAGTTGCGTCAACATTTTGTTTCACACAGCAATGAGTAAGTTTTAATCCTTTTTCTCCATCTCTCTCATTAAAATTCGCTAGGAAAAGAGATAATAAGTACGGAGATTTTGTATTTGCATTTTTTAGGGTTCCTTACCTCAAAAGGAAAAAAGGAACCCTTATAGGATCACTTTGTTGTCTGGCTGTCTGTCCGTTTGTCCGTCTGTCTGTCAGTCTGTCGTGTCTGTCACGAAAACAGGTAAACGGCAGGTATTTAGGTCTTATAGCACAAGGAATAAATCTGAAAACCATGGATTTGTGGTTACATCACAAAAAATGTGTTAATGAACCAGTTATTAGTATTTTCAATTTTCAACGTAAGATAATACCAAATGAAGTATTATATGATAGGGATTTACCTGTATAATCTAAAACAGATTTTTATTTATTTTTATGCATGATAGTTTTTAATTTATCGTGCCAAATATCTAAAATAATACCCGGGTACGGAACCTTTGATGCGCGAGTCTGACTCGCACTTGGCCGCTTTTTTAATTTGCCTTTGCTTCACTGGCAAAGCGAATTCCACGTAGTTCTGTAGGTTCCCCAGGCTGGGTCTATTTATCATTTATAAATTAGCTTTGCTCTAGTCTGGTAGGATGTTTACACCGTCATCTTTTGATACTATCGTAATCGTATGGCCAAGTGGTTAACTCTTCCAATACGACTAAAATGAATACCTTAATCACTGCCTTAATCCTAGTTTAAACTAACAAACAAGTTGTCATACTAACCGACAGTAAAAAAGACTTTATACTTTGGTCTAAACAGTCGCTAGATTGTCACTTTAAGATTACAATCAAAACAAATTCTCATCAAAATATACCTAATTCTCATGAAATAAAAAATAAGTTGGAGCTTGAATATACTTAATTTATTAGAAATTAATTTATTTAGAAGCTCTAGTTAGGAAGAATTTCCCGCTAGAAATACCGAATTGGTATTCCATCTGCAGCCATAGCAGAGTGCTTTTTAGGGTTCCATACCCGAAGGTTGCCAACAGAACCCTGTTGTCAACCTCCGCTGTCCGTCCGTCTATAATATGTTAAATGTATCTCATGAACTGTTATAGGTAGAGAGTTTAAATTGTCACAGAGTGTGTATTTCTATTGGCGCTATAACGCAGGCTTATCATGCAATAAAAAAAGCTGCAGCCTCTCACTTAGACCATTATGTGGATTTTTCGCTAACCAATTCAGAACTGTGACGGAGAAGCTGTGATTTTGGAATGAATAGATAACAGCACAGAACAACAGTATCATCTTTTACCCAAAATAGGAAGTTTCTGGCATCTGGTTGCAATATTTCGCAACCGTAATAACAAAGTTATATGAGGGTCCGTGTTTGTCGTAAAATTTAATACAAGCAACCTCTCGCGAATTTATGCGGGTCCAATTACGACGTACGCTAATCTTATTGGCTATTTACTTTAACTGGCCATGTAAAACTATATTTTTTTACGGCTGCGCTAATAAAATATGTCCCTGGGAATGGGTGTTTTTACTCGACTGCACCAGATGAAGAATGTTTATATTAGTATATTTATTTATTTTTATCATTTTTGTACCAAATAGTGTACTTTTTTTATCGAAAAATTTAAAGTAAAACTTAAAGCTAGCCATCTACTTACTGTACGATCATGCCCGCGTGGCACGTGGCATGGTGCCAAAAATTCTGGCTGTTTTAACACGATGTGTCCATCGTGGTAATGCAGCCAAGCTGCACAGCCTCACAGTATCAAAATTCAACAAATTGCTAAGTACTTAAAAGTAACTATTAAATCTTAGATAACTATACAAAGAACTGTTTGATGGCCAATTGCCTTGATTTAATTGGACAAGTTTACGGTAAAGCTGCAAATTACAGGCTGTATATAGTACATGTTCTGATAAGAAGCAGTCATTGTCGGCAGTAAACCACATTACACTTGGGATCTAAGAGAACTATGTATAACTCGCGTCTAATTAAAATTTATACATAATCCGATTAATCGAATTTCCATCTAATAATTCTCAAGACGTCGTCGTCGTCGTCGCCTCGAATTCTGATTTCCACAGTAATTGAATAGAGGCATGCACTCTCGTCTGTGTGAGTCTAAGTATAGTAGGTACGCGACAGGTCGAGAGCGCAATCGGGCAAGAAACGCCACGCACACCCGCACAGGCCCCGCGCTAACGCAGTGCAGGCGAGCGCGGGTGATCTGCAAGTGTGTGGGGTGCCCCTCCGCCTCATACCCCAATTGCCATCTCGACCTGTCGCGGACTACAGGTTCGTGCTAGAGCGAGAATGTGACGCTCCAGTGAGTTATTAGTAGAATATTATAATTTTAGATAACAAGTAAATTAATGATCATTAATTTTAGAATGTGAAGGGTTACTCGTGCTGACGGTCGGCGAAGGGTTCAGATAGTAATCATCATAATCTATCGCTGGCTCACTACTGAGCACGGGTCTCCTCTCAGTATGAGAAGGGTTTGGCCATAGGCCACCTCACTGGCCAAGCGTGGATTAGAGGTGCGTGCTCGTGATAGAACCCTCGACCTCCCGAACAGGAGTCGGACATCCTAACCACTAGGCTATCACGGCTCTTTGCTTCATAATCGCGGCAGATGGTGATGTTGATGATGATTTTTAGAATACGGCGACTGAAAATAAAATATTTTATTATAAAAATATTTTGAACGCGAAAGTTAATTTTCTTTCAAAAAGAGTTCCTATTCATAGATAGACAGATTGATTAAGTAAGTAGCTCTTATAGTCAAATTACATTAATTGTCAGTAGGTATAGGTAGTAGATTCGCTCTTACTTGGGTGGTTTTGAACACATAATTTAAACTTAGGAAAAGGCAGCAGTAAAACGCTATAACCTACTGAAAGTCGCTAAAGAACAAATTAGTTTCATACGAAATGGTCAGGTCAATTCAGAACGACACTATAACAGCGTGTTTTTTAGAAGAAAATAAACGAAAATAACTGAAATGGACGTGAGTCCATCCACTTTGGAGAAAAAAGAGAATGTAACTCTCTGTACCTAATCATTTCAATCCATTTATACTGCACTCCCAGTTGAGCAGTTGCGTTCTTGAATACCCTGTATCACTTCGATGGTCGACCGTCTACTACTATTTTACTATACTCATTACGTCTATTACTATACTTACCTATAAGCATTTTAAATACAAACACGTGAAATCTAAAATGAGCATACGGAATAGAGAATTGATGCGTAGGTATGCATTATCATACGATATAGACATTTCCCATAGATAAATGCTATTTGATATTGGCAAATGTAATAAATTACCCTTAATGTTTATTTAATTCGTTTGCAAAAAACATGTTTGAGTTTGCTAGTGTTCTAACTTCTTTTAATTCTAGAAAATGACTCTATGCTGGAAAAACTGGGTAGAAGTATAAAGACAGATGAATGTCCAGAAACTGATGCAGTTTATTCGACGACAGAACGACGTGCTTGCTCGTGTAAGTAAGTGCCGCCTTAATTTAAGCTTAGCTATTTTTTGCTCCAAGCTATTCATTAGTTCTTACTTTCCCGGAAAATAAAACCAACTCGGCGCTTGCGAAACTGCATGAAAATGCTAGTTAAAATATGATCTTTGCTAAACTTAATTTTCATCGAAGTCAATTTCCCACTGCGCAAACTTTTTAAAAAGCTGCTCTTATAAAAATTGTGTTATAAAAGAGCTATTTTAAAAAGATATTCTCTCCGTCGGCCATCGTTGTCTCTGATTCAAGACCGCCTTAGAAACAATTCACGGAGTGACAATTCATCTTTGCGAGAGCTTTACGCCGCCCGCTGCATAAAATATACAACTACTTATATTTTATTTTGTTTGCTACGGTTTTTATTGCGGCTTGTTGATTGTTTTTCTTTTAACGCGACAAGCCTAGAATTGAATCAACTGAAGTAAAAAGAAAAGATTGAAGACCTACCATTGCAAAGAATAACATAAATAAAGAATAAAAACTAGTACTTATTTATAAATATAAAAAGTTATTTTGTGCATTTTTACGATGCAAGTTCGTTAAAATCCTCATACCTAACTAAAGCGTTTTATACAAAGTAAACATGCATCTGTTCCCACTGACAAAACTGAATAAAACTTTACGTGTTCCCGTACGTTAAATCCATCTACTATTTAGTTAGCTACCAGAATGCTATCCGTAGTAAGCAAATACTCGGTGTTCCATTAGGGTGCCCCTTGGAGAGTGGTTAATTAACATGTGCCTAACATTTTGTAATCCCTCAGTGGTTATTAATACTCAGAGTTATTTAGTGGTCTGATGACATAAAGTTCACCTTCAAGCTTAAAAATAAAATATTGTAGGTTGTAGGTACTTCTACTTATGTCTTTTAATCTTACCTTTTTCAAAAATAGGTGGCAAAATAGAGACAGTTTGTGACTACTTAATAGGAGTCATTCCACTTGGCCCACGTTATAATTTAAACAGTCAGTAGGTAATGGTTAAGAAGGTGGTGAAATGTTGGTGAACGATGAGGGTAGAGAGCCATTCTGTAGTGTTGGAGTACTCTCGGGAGGGCCTTTGTCCAGCAGTGGAAACCAAATGGCTGTATGAAGTTATGGTTGAAACAAAGTAACTTGGAGAAGTTCCACCCAGAGCGTTTTGCTGAGGATGACAATTGTTACCTTAGTACCATAAGAGGTTTCCAAAACTTCTGTTTATGTTGTCAAATCGTCATTTACTCTGAGGTCATCTTCCACAACTGGCTACAAGTCTCTTGCAACGATTTCCACATGCTATGTCCTGGATCCAGCGGCTCCACGTGACGCGTTTGATGTCGTCTGTCCATCTAGTGGCAGTCTGCTAAAGCTGCTACTTTTGGTGGCCATTACTTACAGCATCTTGGGACCAAACGACTATCGGTTTTCGAACTATGTGCCACGCCCATACACGTCAGCGTCGCAACTCGTTGAGCAAGGCCAGTTACTTTGCTTCTTCTACGGATCTCCTCATTTCTGATTTAATCACGTCGAGAAGATTAATCACATCTCTATCACCCGCTGGTGACTATGAGTTTCCAAATAGAAATACATAATTGGACTGACATTTGAAAAGCATCATCCCCGAGATTACTCGACAAAACTTCCGCAATTTTGACACTACCGCTTCTCATTTTTAAATCAAATAACAACTTCGCGATTGAAATGCACAACAGTTGGATCTTTTCAATTTGAGTCCAATAATGGAGGGGAATATTTCATCGTTTACTTGAGTAAATCTAATTAAATAAGAGGCCTTCAGAGCTCGTTTGCATGAGTTAGCATTTTTAAGCGTAACGAGAGTAGGCGGTAGGTATTTTTGACAAGCGGCACGGCCCCTGGCGTTTTGGTACTAATGAACACAGATCACTAAGCTGATTCCGAGCTCCTTGCTAATGAAGGACTGAAAGCTGGTGTTTTAAGAATCAAATCAGCTTTTTAATATGCTTTTTGACAGCCATTTATATTTTACAGCTTTTTTTAGAGTACAGCCGAGATCAGCTATATTAATTACTAGCTTATGGTAGAATTACCTACTCCTATAACTAGTTTGCTTAATGTAATTAATAGTAGATAGGTATACATAATTATATACCAATTTGTTTGTTATACATTCTAGCTTAATTCTAATCCTTAACTCGAGACGGAATGATTTATACCAG